>NW_006297833.1:474778-478472 GCF_000327345.1 Myotis davidii
GTGGTCCCTGGCCAGCCTGGGTGAGGCTTGGCTCCAGCTCTTAGGTCTCCGCTGCTGAAAGTAGGTTTCTGGCCTTTGCTTACAATGTTGCAATCCTGCTGGCTGAAGCCCAGCAGGTTTCTGGGGTTTTGTTTAGCTTCTATATTTGTAACAATGTTTCAAACTGCAGGCTCAGAGGCCGGCAAGGCAGGCGGGGAATGTTGGTTTCCTCCGTCACTGAAGCAAGCAAGCCTCATGTTAGCTTCAAGCTGCCTGGCTGCCGGCCACCATCTTGGCTGGCAGTTATTTTGCATATCGCCCTGATTAGCCAATGGGAAGAGTAGCAGACGATGGCTAATTACCGTGTTTCTCTTTAATTAGATAGGATGAGTCTCTTGAGAACTTGGTTAGTGGGAATTGGTCCTTTTGACCTTCTCAACATTGGGTCCACTTACAAATTTAAGGTTGTAGACCTGGGTGCCAACAACTAGAGCCAACCACCTTCGCTGACATTCCTAGGTTGTTTCTCTATGAATTCAACAAATTAGGAGGCAAAAAAAAAAAGAAACGTTTTTCCCTTCAGCATATGTATTAACTTCTGTGAAGGAAAAGCTATTTATTATTATTTTGTTTTATTTTGATTTTTTAGAGTCAATATTAAGGATTTTTATTTTGGTAAAGGAACATCCAATAGAAAGGCACATTATTAAATTCAACTTTTAAGTTATTGTAATTTTTGAACTTGCCGTAAAATACAGGAATTATTCAAAATTTATGTAGTAGTTTACATATTTTAAAAATTTTTATGCAAATCTTCTCTGAACTGAGGAGAGTTTTAACTTATTAAATGACCTAAAATTCCTGTTTTATGTTGATGTTCTTCCATTGGCAGAGAAAGCAGACAGCTCTGAAAGAGAAGCTCTCATGTCTGAACTCAAAATGATGACTCAGCTGGGGAACCACGAAAATATTGTGAATCTGCTGGGGGCGTGCACACAGTCAGGTAATCAATTTCCCCTCAAAACTCCTAATCAAACACAGGTGAGCCTGAGGACAAAGAGGAAATTCGTTCTCACGTTTCCTCTTTTCTCAGTCACAGGGGGGTCCTCAAACCCAGGTGGAGTGAGACATGAGTAAGCAGATGGGTCAGTAGAGGATGCCTCTCGTTCTTGGGATATGCCCCAAGATTCTAACCCACTTAAAAACACTCACCACACCGCAGGTACATTCTGTGGGTTCTCCCTCTACCTTTCTCCCGCTGTGAAGGGCTGCGAGTTTGGCCACTGCCCCAGTGGGCCGCTTCAAAGAAGCACAGCCAAGATGGGATTTCAAACTTTATTTTCCTAGAATTCAATGGAACACGCACTCCTGATTCTTTCACTTCTGCCTAGCAATACTCGAACCAGGTGTCCCAGGGTCATTTTTTCTGGGACAGCTGGCCTGGGGCTGGGTCAAAAAGAAGAGCAAAAGAGAAAATGGAACTCGGAAAGGATTAGGGATAGTTCCCCTTTTCAGGAAAGCCATCGGTCAGCATACTAGTATATTTACCAAGTGCTCATCATGCAGCGGACATATTTGCAATTGCAAACTGGAGAATCTAGGTGGACAGTGGTTATTGGTGAGGCTGCATGTACAAGGGCCCAAGTGGAAGGCAAGAAGGCACTATTTTACAAAGGAGTTTGAGTGAAAGCTGAAATTGATTTTAAAGTATAAGAAGAGATAGGCTCAGAAAAAGTTGTACTCTCCCAAAATCAGGGGAGAAGTGAGCTCTCACAGAGTATAATATGTTCCCTGCTACCCAGACATCTGGAAAAATTCCTGGGTGTTTGTCTACCTACAGTTAAAATTGTCACTATTTCAGGGCCAGTTTACCTGATTTTTGAATATTGTTGCTATGGTGATCTTCTCAACTATCTAAGAAGTAAAAGAGAAAAATTTCACAGAACATGGACGGAGATTTTCAAGGAACACAATTTCAGTTTTTACCCCCCTTTCCAGTCACATCCAAATTCCAGGTAAGAGAATAGGTCAAGGTTTCCTGGTTATGCATTCTAGGATGCATACAAAGTATGATGGTTAAACATTTCCCCCACCTTCCCCCCCAACACACACACACACACACACACACACACACACACTCAGCTGGCTTCTACAGGCTACACTCCAGCATTGTGGAGTCAGTGGGTCCTAAGACCTAGAAAAGTCACTTATCTTTGATAGAGTTTCCCTGTTGATTTGAAACAATGGAGCCTTTCCTTCATTACAGCCACTGTAGCTGAGCCAGTCTCTGTCCCCCTGTGCCTAAATCACACCTGATACACATATTTAGTTTTGGGAACGGTGAGTTATTCAATCCTCCTTGCCCTCTGGTTAACTTGTAAGTATTGGTAAAAGAATGAACACATTTCCAAAGTCCTGGGCATGTTTGAAGAGGTCTGGGGGAGTATTGCACAAAAGAGCTCTAACCTCATAAATTGGATTTAAAAAAAATAAGCTAGTTCCATTGACATAATGTGATGGGGACAGAGTAAAGCTGTGGTAACATTTGCCTCAGTGCTCTGCGTTGTGTATTCCTCCATCCGTGGGAATCTTGACTCCTGGCACTGGCACAGTCCTTGTTTTGGAGTGCATGGACGAGGGCTGCAGAAGTGTGGTGGGATGCTTGCCCTTATTCTTGGAAATGTCTTGCTGATTGCTTGAACATCGTAGCTCTATAACACCGTTCTCTGAATGAGTTCACAGGCATTGTGATGGAATCATTCCTGGATCCACAGTGCTTTCCTCCTTCCCTGCGTATGTGAAAGCTCTCCATTGTCTGAAAGGCACATTTGTCAGAGGCTTTTAACATTACTGGGGGACTTTTGGAGGGTGCTTTTGAGATCAAGCTTTGTTTTCTTAGCAGATGTTTCGGTGCAGGCCTTTGGCTTTCTAAGGTCTGAGACAACCCATCGTCAAAAGCTGTAAGGCCCCACAGAGATCCCCACGTACGTCTTTAACCCTTTACCGATTTATACCGGTCACACTAGTCCTCCCTTTTATACTCACTTCTCAGATCATATTCTAAAACTGAGACAGTTCTCATGTCATCCGCATTCTAGAACAGAGTCGGTCCTACTGAGTCAGATGTGTGTGACCAGCTGTCCCTGGTTAGTAATAACCAAGGCTGGTGAACTCAGTGCCTTTGATTCAGTCTGTCACTAGGGTATGAAATGCACTGAAACAGTTACTTTTGGAATATTTGTGGCCTGAACACGTTAAGCCATTTTCAAAGATATGGAAACTATAAGTTGGGGTAAACTTGTATGCTGGAATAAATTGAATCATTGTCTGTATATAATACATAGAAAGTTCCTCTGTGAAGAGTTCTATATACCATAAAAGAGATCTGCATTATTACTATTTATTCATTTCACAAGAAAAGGAAACAAGCTTTGCAAAGGTCACCTGGAAAAAAGGAGGATGGTAGAAAATGTAACGTTCCCTGAAGATCTGTGTTACTTGAGCTGTCACAGGGAGGGGGAGCCAAGCTTAGAAACGGAAGACTAAGGTGCAGGCACATTCTTTACTAGCTCCATGATTTCAGCAAATCATCTTCATCTCACCAAGGTTAAGTTTTTTTGGTTAATCCTCACCTGAGGATACTTTTTCCAATGCTTTTCAGAGAGAGTGGGTGGGAGGGAAGGAGGAAGGAAAAGAGGGAGGGGAGTTGGAAGGA
>NW_006297833.1:478513-484562 GCF_000327345.1 Myotis davidii
GGAGGTGAGAGAGACACATTGACTGGTTGCCTCCTGCACATGACCCCGACTAAGAATCAAACCCACGACCCTTCAGTACGTGGACCAATGCTCTACACACTGAGCAACACCGGCAAGGGAAAACCTAAGTGTTCTTTTATAAAATGTGACTTTGACACCAGCTTGTAGACTTGTGGTAAGGATTGAGTGAAGTCATCTTTGAACTGTGACTCCATACAGATACCAAACCCACTCTTCCCCCAGTTAGACCAGCTCAATTACACAGATGTTTTTAATTCCATAAAAAGTGGACAAGTTGATGCTGTGCTTTTAATTTAAAAGCCCGTTTATAATTGGAATTAATTTCTTTGATGAATTGTATTTTTAAAAAGTGTCTACTCGGAAGAACATAAATAATGAAATAACAATTTTTTTAAATAGTATGCCTGGTTCACAAGAAGTTCACATACACCAGGACACAGACCATATCTCAGGGTTCAATGGGAATTCCTTTCAACCCAAAGGTAATATTTTATTCTGATTAGTAGCACTTAAAAATAGAAATGGATAAATGAGTTCTGTTATCTTTTTAAAAAAAATGTGTAGATGCAAAAGCATAGTTTACATTGCTACTGTTATCTACAGGCTCTATGAATGTATATTTGCTTTGAAAGTAGTTAAAAAACAGTTTTTGTATTGTGAATTTTATGTCAATATTTAACTAATAAACACTGGGAGCTATTTATTTGGTCAGATTATTCTTTTTAAAGACATAAATTAATTAGAGTCATGCCGTTACCTGGTAAGTGGAAAAGATACTGAGTTCTGGAGTCAGACAGAGTTGGGCTAATCTCTGGTTCCTTTATTTTCTGGCTGGATGACTTTGGATAATTTATTTAACCATCCGAGTCACAATTTTCTCATTTGTAAAATGGGCAAAATGATACTTCCCTCATCAGACTATTAAAAGGATCGAATGGAAAACATTAAGTATATAATATGGCTCCTAAAATGGGCTGCCTTGCTAGTCTTGGCACCTCACCTAACTGTGGCCTTAATAACCTCCTCATAGAGATTTACTAAGGCAACTTCTTAGAGTTTTGGCAAAAATGAGGACCAGTTCTATTTTACAGATGAAGTTGAATATGAAAACCAAAAAAGGTTGGAGGAAGAAGAGGACCTGAATGTACTTACATTTGAAGATCTTCTTTGTTTTGCTTATCAAGTTGCCAAAGGAATGGAATTTCTGGAATTTAAGTCGGTAAGCTTGTTAAAGAAGAAATTAACAATAACAAAAGATAATTTTGAAAAAGATGTACTTTTTTTTCTTGTTTAACTTTTATCCCTTAGTCTTGTCACCTGTTGAAATCATCTAGAATGTTATCTGGCTCTTGGCTAATCGATATATATAAAAGGCTAATATGCTAAGTGTCCCTCCCACCATCCGACCAGTCGCTATGATGTGCACTGACCATCAGGGGGCAGACACTCAACGCAGAAGCTGCCTTGACGTGCATTTGCCATTTACAGAGAAACGGCACCGCGGACCTGGTACTGACAAAGCAACACTTGGCTTCCCCCAAGTGGGACACAGGCCCCGCCACCACCCCAGAGTGACAGCCCACCAAATCACAGCCAATGCTGCCGAGACCCCATGGCGCAAAATGCGGCCCACAGCCCAGCCCAGCCCAGCCCAGAAATGGTGGTTGTAGGCACTGAGTAATGATATCACATACCAATACCCAGCTTCCTCTCCCTAGCTACTAACCTCCTTGCAGTTTCTTCTGCCCAGTTTCTTCTATAACTTGCTTTATAGCCAGGTGGAAACATTTACACTTTAACCAAATGTCTGTGAAGCGCTTTCCCATTCCTCATCTCATTTGATCCTCACAGAAGTCCTGGAGTAGGTATATAGGAGACTTGGTGGAATCCTATTTTCTTTTTATTATCTAGAAATGGAGATTTAGAAAGCTTAGAAACATGACCTAACTGAAAAGAAGTAAGAAATGGTGTACCTTGAAAATGACTTCAGGTTTTCTCACTGTGCAGAATATAGTCAAACACTGCTGCAGTTAAATATTTTACCCTTTGTTCTCCCTGCATGATCTACAATAATAATCTGCTTCATGTTGATATTTACTGCTGTGTTGCTGACAGTTTCCTGAAAGGGAATTTGGGGTGCTTCACTGGGCTGGAAAAAGTTTAGCTACATTAGAAAGCAAGTCTAATTAAATAAGTTTATTCTATATCTATAAAAGGTTAAGTTGACTCATGCATGCGCGATACATATAAAGCTCTTGCTGGCGCCAATTAGCATATGTGTGTTTCCATTTGTCATTGTCGATCGTGAATTTGGTTGACACTTCTATTATAGAGAAAGGGCAAATAGTGATATTAAAATATTTCTTCTAATTACTTTCCTTTCAATGTGCACGAATTCGTGCACCGGGCCACTAGTTATAGTATAAAGGCTCAGGAGCCCTTCTTAGATAATGGTTATTATAGCTCTCCCAGGCTACCCTGACATGTCCAGGCAGGAAGTCCTCAGGAATCCCTCCTCACGACAAGGTGTAGCAGTGTTGGTCCTTTCTTACACACTTCAGGTTGTCAGGCCGTGCCTTACACATGGGCCCTTGACCCAGGGGGTGAGAGGCTCAAACACAGAGTTCCCTGCTCTCTAAGCCAGCCACCCTGGGTGCCTTCGTCCATTTCGCAGCATCCTGCTATGGGCAGCAGCCCTGGAGACCTACCTACTACCTCTTTCACTACAAACCCATGATCCTTCAGGGCTATGAGGAGAAGGCCCTGGAGCCTGCCTCCAACCATGGCCTCTGCCTCAATTTTGTGATCTTTCTATAACTGCCTTTTGAGCCTGCTGTTCCCTGACAATTCAAGTGTCTCCTACCTACAAGCAGATTTAAGCCATTTCTTCAACTACCTTCTGTCCTCATTTGCTTGCCTTCCATTATCTTCTCTTTATTTCCCCAAGTTTTTTCCTCTTGTTTTCTTTGAGTCTTTCATTTTCTTCTTCCCTCTCTCCTCCACTTTCCTCCCTTTGACTCCTTTCTCCTCTTTCTCCCTGAGTTTGGAGAGAATAATTTCAACTATATTTTTCCTTTTTAAAAAAAGTAGTCTCTAATACAACGTTACATGTCAGTTACATCTCAATTTTTAAAAAGAGTAACATGAAATAAACCAATAGCTTGGAAGACTAGAAAAAATTCTATTCATAATAGTAACTAAACCTATAAAACATCTTAAGATAAACATAAGAAACATCCTATGTAATAAAAGCCTAATATGCTAAGTGTCCGGTCCATGGTTTGGCCATTCAACCAATCAAAGCGTAATATGCTAATGATATGCTAAGGCTACTCAACCGCTTGCTATGACATGCACTGACCACCAGGAGGCAGACAGTTGGTCAACCAGTCGGTCAACCAGTCACTATGACGCATTGACCACCACGGGGTAGACAGTCCACCAGTTGAGCAGTCACTATGATGTGCAATGACCACCAGAGGGCAGACGCTCCAACTGGTAGGTTAGCTTGCTGCTGGGCTCTGGCCAATCAGGACCGAGTGAGATGGGCTGGACACGCCCTGGAGTCCTCCTGCAGTTCCTCCCCAACTGGCCTACCTCCCGCATTTCTCCCCAGCCCCAATCGTGCACTGGTGGGGTTCCTCGGCCTGGCCTGTGCCCTCTCACACTCCAGGACCCCTCAGGGGATTTGGAGAGCCGGTTTCAGCCCAATTCCACAGAGGGAACGCTGCTCAGCCAGAACCCGGGCTCACGGCTGGCAAGCACAGCGGTGGTGGCCAGAGCCTCTCTTGCCTCCATGGCAGTCGGACATCCTCCGAGGGCTCCTGGACTGCAAGAGGGTGCAGGAGGGCTGAGGGACCCCTCCAAGTGCACGAATGTCGTGCATCAGGCCTCTAGTCTTTATATGAAAGAAACCTGTGAAACTTTACTAAAGGTCAAAAAACAAACTCCAGATAAATTAGTTCTGCTATATTCATAGGAGACAATAAACGTTTAAAGGGAAAGTCAATTTTCTCCAAATTAATCTGTATACAGGGGTGGGCAAAAGTAGGTTTACAGTTGTTCATATGTGAAGCGACATGCAGGTTATGGTTATTACAATAGCCTCAATAACTATGTGTTATAAGTACTCACAACTGTAGACCTACTTTTGCCCACCCTGTATTTAGCACAACCTCAATTAGAAGTGCAAGGGTTTTTCCCCCCTCGGGGATATTAAAAGTACTTATTACCTTCTTTGCTTTTCTTTTCCAAATTTGGACATCCTTGTTCAATAGTTTTTAAAAATTACTTTCGCACCGTATTTTCTTGCCCTTCATCTCTGAGGTACATTCTTCTCTTCATCTTCCTTCCTGCTGTTGGATTCCCTTTGTCCAAGTTTCGTTATCTGTGTAGTTCACCTGCACGTCGACAGCTTTCACTGGGATCTTTGTAGATGTTGGCGGGTTATCCACCTGGATCGTCTGGCCTGGTTGGCTGTCTGTAATTAAGTAAATACTCAAACTGCTCACAACTGGAAGTCAAGGAGCACTGCTTTTCCCCTTTGGGCTTGTAGTAAGAGTGTTTTGAAGAATATTCAGTATCTTAGGCCCTCTTCCCTCATTTTCCCTGTAGGCCTTCCCCTGAACCACAATGGCACTGTCTCCTGTTTTTGTCCCTCTCCATTCTCTGTGACGCCCTCAAACATTGCTTGAGCACTGGCTAGTGCTAAGCACTCTGCTAAGTGCTGAGATACAATCAGAGCTCATCATTGTTAGGGGTGAGAGACCAGGAGTCAGGCAAATCAGTGATTATATTGGAGCATGGTAAATACTGTGTTCTAGTAAAATCTGGGAACCCAGGGCACGGACAGGCACAGTCAGGCCTGAGGGAGGGAAGGCGGTGCAGAAAAGCCTTTCTGAATGAAGACCAGCAGGGAACATGGGATGAGGTCAGAATATGGAATCAGAGGGAGTTTGTTGAGAAAGATTGTGGGTTTAAACATGTTGAATGTGAGATTCTTTGGGCAAAAAAGTAGACACTTGGCTATGCCTCTCTAGAGCTCAAGGGAACTGTTTGGGTTGGAACTGGAGATCTGGGGGCTGGTGGCTGCATCCCTGGGTTTGGACGAAGTGGCTCAGGGGCGGATGTGGAACCACCGGAGCAGTGGGAAGGAAACGGGTGAGTGACCTGCAGAGCTCACAGAAGGAAGGCCCCGGAGGAGGGCCGGACTGCAGTACCACATTCCCGGGGAGGTCAGATCAACTCTCGGCTGGATTGGCGCTGTGCAGGTCGCCTCTGGGCTTAGCCAGAGCAGCCTGGGCAGACCATTGGGAGGTGGGAGGTGGGAGGTGGGCTGCAGGGGTTTGGTGGGGAAGTGGGTGAAATGTAAATGGAGCCTGCAAGTGGACGGCACTCCCAGAAAACTGGGTAGGAAGGAAGGAGAGCTACAGGAATTTGAGTCTTTATGGCTTTTGCTTTTATTTTTTAAGTTATTGAAGACAGACCTTTGGACCTTTGCTACTAGTGCCCTGTTCCTTTAAACATTTTCCTTCTTAATTTTCTTGACAAACCATTTGGATTAAAGTTATATCATATTTTAATTCAGGGATTTTTTTTTTCTAATTCCACTACAGTCAACCTTCCCAAGCTTATTTTTAGTATTCTTTTCTGAATGTTTTCTTTGAGGTTACTCCATTTTATTGCCAAAGCCATTTCCAGTCAGAAAAGTGATTGTTTCTCCATCACTGCAATAAGAGTGCTGGAAGACAGCTCTGAAAATCCCTTTGGAAGCTCAGCAGAGGGCTGCGTTGTGTCTCTTATTTATAGCAAGATACGACATTGACTACGTTTGATCTCCTTTCTAAGAACCCATCCCCTTTGGCCCCTGAGAATGTTCCATAAGCAGCACAATGTCTGCAGCCACAGTAGCTGCAAATTCGGGCCCTGGGTTCTCCAGCTGACTTGGTTACACTTCATGGTGACTGCTCATGACCCAGCAGAGATAAGACACCGCATGAAGTATGCACGCTTTCATCTGTAACTCCTG
>NW_006297833.1:484610-491055 GCF_000327345.1 Myotis davidii
CTCAAAGCCAAGAAAGGTTGCCGCTGTGAGACTGCACCATGGCAAATAATTCCCATGTCATTCCTTACAGTGTGTCCACAGGGACCTGGCAGCCAGGAACGTGCTGGTGACCCGTGGGAAAGTGGTGAAGATATGCGATTTTGGATTGGCTCGAGATATTATGAGTGATTCCAACTACGTTATCAGGGGCAACGTGAGACTGCTTTTCTTACACGTTTTTCTTCCGTTATTTTGTGTTTTGTCATTGTCATGGTGAACATGTACACTCACTGCAGTGTTGATTAATATCCAAATGTGTCCTTAGAGCAGTTTGCTTTCTTATGCTGAACAACTTTTCTGCAGCTTCAGGGAATATTTCATCTGTAATAAAGTTGGAGCAAAACAGCAACACATCTATCCTGGGGCTTGTCAGAATAGGTCAGTTAGGGACCTTTGAGTGCAAGCCACACTGAACACAAATCTCATTACTTGCATTTATTTCAGTTCCCTTAACTATAAAGTGACTGTTGAGTTATGTTTCCAATGATGGGAATAACTAATAGTTACAATAAAGTACTTAATGTAAATCAAATATTAAATATAAATTTCTATAAGGCACAATATGTAAATTAAATATTAGTTAATGAATACTTTCATCCTATTACTATTACACAGGGAAACCTAGAATATGACTAAATCTACTTGTTTAAAAAACTGAGGATAGGTGTATTATTTATAAGAAAAGTATTAGAAATACTAGATGAAAACATTGAGTATTTGAAAGAGTATGATTGTTAGGAATTAACATCTGGATTCAAGCCCCTGTTCTTCTTCGTTGGGGCTCTTCATTTTTGGGGTTTCTAGCTGCTTTATTGTCCCTCCTTGTAAAATAGTAACAAATGCCGGTATCATGCTTACTGTGTGCTAAGTGCTGTTCTGGGGGCTTTACATATATTAATTCAGTTAGGTCAGAAGTACCCATTTGTGGGTGAGGAAACTGTATCACAGACACGTAACTAGCCCGTGACTACGCAGCCCAAAGATCAGAGTGTGAAGGGTCTGAGCCTGAGTCTCTGTATAACCAGGATGGATGGTGCAGTGCTTCCCATGGGGAGTATACACTGATCTCAGCATCGTTGTGGGAATGAACCAGTAAAATCCTCATGAAAGCTCCTGTCCAGGGTAAACATCCAATAAATGCTAAACATCAAATTCAACTATCTCTCCACTAGACTCAAATGATCACCTGAGCTGATGTTAGATCTGTGCCTCATTGTAGCTGAAGTCACAAATCTGATGAATGCTCACCTGCGGCTTACATTTCTTCTGTAGCACAGAATGGTTGGTCCATTTTAAATCCACTCTGAATGGGTTTATAGAAGTTTCTACCCTACTAGTTGGTGGTCTCTTCTGAAACACATTCAGAAGCTGAAACACATTTGCAACTACAAGTAATTCATTCAGTTGATCAAATTAGCCTGCTTGGTTCTATCAGTTCATCAATTTATGGAGGATTTAAGATAGGGTTTCTATCTTGAGTTTTGATTTTACTTGACAGAATAAATGTGCACCGCGAAGGGTTCCTAACCCATGAAGAAAAACTATTACACAATGTTCTTCGTCCCCGTCTTGATTCTAATCTGAGGCTGTGCCCATTTAAAACCTCCGTTTCATGCTACTGGAAATTATTAAAGCCACAGAAGCCCGCCTGCTATCATTTCTGGAAGTGATGACATAGGCTTCCTTCACCACATTCTTGTGGAAAGCATTTTCATGGAAATTCTCCCAAGAAATGTTTTAACAAAATAATGCACTGATTCATTAGTATCCATTCACCTCCAGGGAACTGACTGGCTACCCCTTAATGCAGTGGTTCTCAACCTTCCTAATGCCGCGACCCTTTAATACGGTTCCTCATGTTGTGGTGACCCCCAATTTCATTGTTACAAATTGAACATAATTAAAGCATAGTGATTAATCACAAAAACAATATGTAATTATATATGTGTTTTCCGATGGTCTTAGGCAACCCCTGTGAAAGGGTTGTTTGACCCCCAAAGGGGTCGCGACCCACAGGTTGAGAACCACTGCCTTAATGGAAAGTATCTACTGTTAAGCTTTTCAATTGCAAACACAAGTTTTTGTTCAAGATAAGTTTTAAAGAAATACAGGCGGGGTTTTTCTTAAGGCTACTATGTTAGAATGCTAATTTGAAATGAAACACTGCCCATGAGGAATATGATTTTCTCAATAAAGCATTAAGAGTGGCCTTAGGAAGATCAAATTTATCTTCTAGCTCACGAGAGACAAGAAATATTTGTCCATGGAAAACTCACCATTGATCTCTTGGATTTTATACAGGCCCGCCTGCCTGTGAAGTGGATGGCTCCTGAAAGCTTGTTTGAAGGGATCTACACGATTAAGAGTGATGTCTGGTCATACGGAATATTACTCTGGGAGATATTCTCGCTTGGTAAGTTTTGCAGTTTGCTGCCCTCTCTGGGCACTGGGCTTCTGGACAGTCTGTCTTTCTGTGCCTCCTCAGCTCTTAAGTCAAAGAGTGGATGAAATGTCACCTGGAATGTGCCCAGAGCTCCCAAGTCTTACTTCTGTTGCAGCACGTGCCACTTGATGTTTTATTTACTGGGGTTAATAGTTCTGTCTCCAGCCCATTACTTGCCTTGACAGCTGGAACTGTGACTTGGCCCAGTAGCAGCCCAGCACAATTCAGCGTCTGGCTCATGGGAGCTCTCCATACATTTGTTAATTGAATGAATGAATAAAGAAATGGAGAATGAGCCCTAGCTGGTTTGGCTCAATGGATAGAGCGTCAGCCCATGGACTGAAGGGTCATGGGTTTGATTCCCATCAACGACGCATACCTTGGTTGCAGGGGTCCGTACAGGAGGCAACTGATCAATGTTTCGTTCTCACATGGATGTTTCTGTCTCTCCCCCTCCCTTCCATTCTCTCTAAAAAATCAATGGAAAAATATCCTTGGGTGAGGATTAACAGCAACAACAAAAAAAGAGAGAAAGAAAGAAAGAAAGAAAGAAAGAAAGAAAGAAAGAAAGAGGAAAGGAAAGGAAAGGAAAGGAAAGGAAAGGAAAGGAAAAGAAGAAGAAATCCAGAATGAATAAATGTTTCTAATCTCCAATGTTTCCCTTAGGTGTCAACCCTTACCCTGGCATTCCAGTTGATGCAAACTTCTATAAACTCATTCAGAGTGGATTTAAAATGGACCAGCCATTTTATGCTACAGAAGAAATGTAAGTTCACACAGACTGTGAAGTGGCTGTAATCAGAAATGCTTAGTCTGTCTAGTTCCCAGTTCATGACAAGAAAAGTAAAACTCCGTAAAGCAAACCTCATATGATTCCTCTTTAGAAAAGAAAACTCCCTGTTGTGTTTGGGGGGTTTCTGAACAAAACCGAACCTTCCCTGCCCTCAGGTACTCTCACTTCTGGGTTTCAATTCCTTTGCTGAGGGATCCTGAGTGATAAGACTCCATCTCCTGACTTCTGGTCCACGTCATATTTTTTAAAATGCATTTCTGTCCATCATCAAATTTGTCCTTTCTGATATGAGTTCAAAATCCAGTCAAGTACTTGCCACAAAACAGACATGCCACAAACACGCAGCTCCCTGGCTGTCAGTGGTACTTCATTACGTAAAAAATTACCCCCTTTTCTGCATTCAGATTTCCTCATCTTGCTCCTTGTTCTGTGTCTTTTACAGATACTTTATAATGCAATCCTGCTGGGCTTTCGACTCCAGGAAACGGCCGTCCTTCTCTAATCTGACTTCATGTTTGGGATGTCAGCTGGCAGACGCGGAGGAAGCGGTATGTGGCAGCACGGCACTTTATATAAAAGGGCAATGAGAACACTCGCTGCCGGTTTCCTCAGAACCCACGGCACCAAGTTGCCTTCCTCACCCCAAGTTGTCGTGGTTGCCCTTTAAAAGCTGTGTGGAGTGATACACTTGAATCTAATATAAACTGTAATTGAAAAGTTTTACAAAAACATTAAATTTAATTAAAAAAAGAAAAAGGTAGTATGGGTGAGACATACTTATTAATAAGGGATATTTTTTTGGGGGGGGGAGTTTTTCTGAAAATTTCAGCCATTTGATTAAGGAATTAAGTGCTTTTAAGTGTCCAGTGCAGAGGACTAGACAACTAAATAAAATTTAATCCCTGACCTTCCTTTCCTAATTCAACATGGAGCTTTGTACAATGCAATCACATAATATAGTAGAGTGGAAAGAACATTGACCTGAAGCTGTGAGTGTCTGATACCAGCTCTACTACTCTGCTCCCTAAGAGTTGTGTGAATTATAGCCAATCACTTTATTTCTCTGAGCCTTAGTTTTCTCACATGTAGAATGGGTTGCTAAACTAAATGATCCTTGAACTTTGGGAACATGGAATTACTTGGATGATTCTTTGCCTCATCAGCACCACCTGGTGTAGCAAAAGGAGCCATCCCCTAGGTGAAGTGAACATAAGATTCACCTTGAACTCCCCATACCTAGGTTCAAATCTTGGCTCCATAATTTGCTTCTTATATGACTTAAGTCACTTAGCTTTTTCTGGGGTCTGTTTCCTTATCTGAAGTATGGGATTCATAAACCTTACTTCACATAATTTTAAGGAGTAATTAAGAAGACATATGTGCCTGGCCAGTGTGGCTCAGTGGTTGAGCATTGACCTATGAACAAGAAGGTCACTGTTTGATTCCTGGTCAGGGCACACACCCAGGTTTCAGGCTTGATTCCCAGTAGGGAATTCCCAGTAGGGGCATGTGCAGGGGGCTGCTGATCAATGATTCTCTCTATATCTCCCTCTCCCTTTCTCTCTGAAATCAATAAAAAAAATTTTAAAACTTATTTTTTTTAAAAAGATGACATATGTGAAAAGTCTTAACACATCGCAGACACCTAATAGTTAATAAATGTTAGTTAAATATAAATCTGATTCTTTAAATGCATTATCTGTCCTCTGTTTTGAAATTATTAAGAGTCCATTTTCAATTCTGTGGTCTCCCTAGAGGCCTATGTAGATAGTGAGTGTCCTCTCCTCCTGCTATGATTTTTAAAAAATCGCATATAGAAACGAAGTTATTGTCAGGAAATTAGGTCAAAAAGGTTGTGAGAGATAGAAAGCCTCCAAGGAACTATAGCTACTGAACAGATTACCTGTAAGCAGTTAATGACACCGTGAAATAAGTTGAAAGGAGAGTTATAGAGAGCAACAAGAAATGAGCTGTTGGAGTAAAGAAAAGGGGTTGAGTGATTTTTACTTGCTGGGAAGTTCGGTGCAGGTTTACAGAGCTGGTTTTTGAGCTGTGCTGTGAAGAATGTGTAGTATTATGGCTAATGGGGAATGGAGGGTTAGTAGTGTGTACCATGCTAGATGAGTAATATAAAGGGTCAAAGTTGAGAAATTAGAATGGGAAATAAATGGTTGTAAACATTATAGAGTGAGTGGGGGGAAATGGAGGAAACAAGACTGTGAAGGTGAGTATAACCAGGTGGGAGGGGCCACTGCTAATGAAGGACCCCTTGGCTTTGGTCAGGATCACCTTGGTCTTGGTGTGCGGTTCTCCTTTCATGGCCCCCCCCTCCACACACACACACACACACACACACACACACACACACACACACACACACACGATGTCCAGATCCCCTTCCTTCTGTTCAGGGGGCATCAGGAATGGAATAGCAAGCTTTCCATAGACAGGGGTGGGGAACATCCAGCCCTCAGGCCGTATAAGGCCCCCCAAATAATTTGGTCTGGCCCTGCTAAGGCATTAGGGTGAGTATATTAAATGTTTGACCAATATAGCAGGCTAATTTTTAAGTTGATAATTTTGTATGGCCTTGAATGATGTTATAAATACCCAAATGGCCCTTGGCAGGAGAAAGGTTCCCCACCCTTGCTATAGATGATGCGTCAGCTGAGGGTATCCATGCTCAAGGACAGTGCTCCAACTTTCCCCATAATTTCTTCAGCTCTCTCCCTGACCCTCTGTGATGAAAAGTTGTTTTCTTACCAATATCCGAGCCTCTGGTAACAAGCAGTAGCTTCTTTAGGTAAATTAGGAAAAGGCGCCCCCTATGGGAGGGATGAATCACCAAAAGAAGTCCCTGACTCCTGGCTGGTGTATCCAGTCTAGACTCCTGGAGAGCAGAGCACATATGGGTTTCAGTCCCCACTTGCTCACTTGGCTGGGCACCTTGGAGCAAGGTGTAATCTGCACAACCATATCAGGCAGCTCTGCCCACTGTGAGCAAACTCTGTCCCTCCTCTGCTACCACTCCATCTTTTCACAACTAGGCACCATCACGTCCATTCTCTTGAATGGGAAAACAGACCTGGCCAGCATACTTTGCTTGGGGTCACCTCTTCTGGAACGCATGTGAATGGTTTTTGTAGAATCTCTGTTTCCGCTTTATCATG
>NW_006297833.1:491086-491536 GCF_000327345.1 Myotis davidii
CTCAGAGAACAAGTGAAAAGGGAGGGAAACGCATAGAAAAAATGTAGGCTAATACTTTTAGATATAACCAAACCCTAATAGTGTAGACTTAGGGCAGGGAGATCATTGAATAACCTACTAAAGTGTTATTTAAAGAGCGGTGAACCATTGAAGATTTTAGAGCTGACAAACATGCTTCAATATTTGTCTTAAAGACCCAGATCACTATGTATGGTGACAGATATTAATTAGAATTATGTGATGATCATTTTGCAATATAGACAAATTTTGAATCACTTTGTTGTATGCCTGAAACTAATATAGTATTATAGTGAATTATTCCTCAATTAATATAAAAAGTGAGCCAGATCAAATATTCTGTTCTCTACAAAGATTCCCCTAACTTTTCTAGTCAATTTTCAGGCTCCTTCTTTCAGACTCTATAACACTTTAAAAAAATATATATATATA
>NW_006297833.1:491608-498741 GCF_000327345.1 Myotis davidii
AGCTCTATAACACTTTCTATATGAGATGCAAATCATATTATATGATAACTTTGTTTTGTGGGCCTGTCTTTCTCATCCCTGGACTTGATGTATGAGGACAAGGCTGGTGCTGCTCATCTTTATATCACCTCATCTTTGAGTCCCCTAGACAGGAGACAATAGCTGTCAATAAATAAATGAACAAATGTGGGTTGAGGCCACGTCTGTGCTGTTCACCGTTGTATATCCAGCTGCTAGCATAATATTTCTAGAAGGAAAGAAAGGAATCATAAAAGTAAATTAGGAAAAACAAAGGCAAAAGAGTGAGAGTAAGTATATCAGTTAAGAGGTGAGTGCAGCCCTGGCCAGTGTGGCTCAGTTGGTTGAATGTTGTCCCGTGCACCAAAAGGTTGTGGGTTTGATGCATGAGGGAGGCAGCTGGTTGATATTTCTCACTCACATCAATCTTTTTCTCTCTCCCTCTCCCTTCCTCTCTCTCTAAAATTAAAAAACAACAACAACACACAACATAATAAAAATAAAGAGGTGCCCGGCCAGTGTGTCTCAGTGATTGAGTCTTGACCTGTGAACCAGGAGGTCACAGTTCAATTCCCTGTCAGGGCACATGCCTGGGTTGTGGGCTTGATTCCTGGTGTGGGGCATGCAGGAGACAGCCAATCAATGATTCTCTCATCATTGATGTTTCTCTCTCTCCCTCTTCCTTTCCTCTCTGATATCAATAGAAATATATTTAAAAAATAAAAAATAAAGAGGTGAGTGCAACAGTAGGTAAGTGAGTACAAATGAGGGAGCAAACTAGGGCAGTGGCTGTGGGGCTTGAACTCACATCATCTCTTCTCTCATATCAGCCCTCATAGATGACAAGAAATACGCAAATGTATACTTTAAAAGAAGTGAGGCATAATTGTGTTTAAAACAAGGAGATCCTTGTGGACCAGAAACTGTGGAAAATCCCTGAGACAATGCAAGCAGTTAAGATTGAATTGAAGAGGGAAAACCCACAACAGAAGGTGCTTTGAAAGAACAAGGAAAAGTGCTTTCATGAAAGGGTAGGAAGAGGTCTAATGGGATTTTGCAGAAGTTCTGCACTGGGAGCGGCCACACTGTTAAATATATGGAAGAATAAAATGGGTGTGAAAAATGACAATATAACCACTGGTAAAATAGAAATCTACTGTATAGCCTCAGGTCCAATGTGGAGGAAATCAAGGACCATAGAAAACCTGATCAACCCAAAAACTGAGGGGGAAAGAACAAAGAGACTAATAGATATAGGAAAAACAAAATGGCAAGAACTAGTAAATCCACTTAAGAAAGAGAACTTTAAAATAAATAAAATTATTATCAGACAGGCCACTAAACTCAGTGCAGTGAAATGAGAAATTACCAATAGCAACCCAAAAAGCCCCAAAGGCATATATTAGAAATTACAAATCAAGTCTTTGATTAAAAAGGAGGAGGAGAAAAGGGGAAAGAGGAAAAAGAAATAAAAATGGACACTGCATATTTAAACTTGTGGGAGTTAGCTAAAATTTTAACTTAAATTCATTTATTAGAAAATAAAAAAGGAGTTAAAATAAATGACTGTATTTTCAACAGAAGAAGCTAACAAAAACATGAAGAATGAGGAGGAGGAAAAGAAAGAAGAGAATAAACAAAGCAGAAGGAGGGAATTAATAAAGACAGAATTAATTAAAACTGAGAACAGTATTAAAAACAAAATAATAGGTGATTAGAAAAACCAAAAGTTGTGTTTTGAACTAATGCTACTACTACTAATAATAATATAATAGCTAACATTTTTGAATGTTTACCACATACTCTACTAATATATTACCTATAATAACTCATGTAATTCTCATGTCAATCTTATGAGGTGGATTCTAGAATTACCTCTTTAGCAACAAGTAAAGGTACAGAGAGGTGAAGTCATTTATTCAAGGTAACACGGTACACATTAGACTTAGGATTTGAATACAGCAGTCTGGTTCTAGTTGACACTGTACACTAATAAAACATTCAAGTACACCACCAAGCATGTTAAACATAAAGAAATAGTTATGGAAAAAGGGAAAACACAAATGACATTCAGAATGAAAAGGAGAACATAACTATATATAGAAAAACCATTTTTTAAAGTTTAAGAAAATCTTATGTACTTCTTTATATTGAAAACACTTGATACATTTGAAAAGCTAGGGTTTAAAATTTTTCTAAGGAGAATGTACTCATGTATTATTGTACAATTAAAAGTTCATTTAAAAGTCACTTAAAGAAATGGAAAGGAAGACATTAAAAGAAGTGATATAATCAGAACTAAACCCAGTAACTGGTTGGCTGTAGGTATAGGGAGAACTTGAGGAGGTAGTTCTGAAATTTCTAGATGGTGGGACTGGATGAATGGCAGTGTGTTAAGCGAAATTGTAAATGCGGGAAGACGAGAGGGTTTAGATGTAAAACATAATGAATTCAGGTTTAGAAATGTTGAATTTGAAGTATTATTGGTATTTTTGTCACAGTCTTCATTAGATGGTTAGAAATTCAGTGCCAGAGATATACATTTGCTTCAGCAAGTCCAATAGGTCATCACCAATTGCTACGTTCACTTCACAAAAAAGATGTATTGCCCTAGCCAGCATGGCTCACTGGTTGATCATCAACCTATGAACCAGGAGGTCTTGGTTCGATTCCTGGCCAAGGCACATGCCCAGGTTGTGAGCTCAATCCCCAGTGTAGGCCGTGCAGGAGGCAGCCCATCAGTGGTTCTCTCTCATCATTGGTGTTTCTATTTCTCCCTCTTCCTTTCTCTCTGAAGTCAATAAAAATGTATTTTAAAAATAAAATAAATAAAAGTTTTAGAAAAGACACTAAACTCCCAAGTGAGAAATCAAGAATCAATTCCCTATATTAATTGCATAATGAACAGTTGTCTTTTTTGTGGACTTTTTCTTTTGTGGTTTTTCTGCATGGCTTTAGGATTTCTAGATGAAGATTTTATATCTAAAAGTAGAAACAATAATGAAATAAAATATTTGACTATGACTTGACTTCTCCATTAACAGATGGCACAAAATTGCTTTATCAACTAATATGTAGAATAGCCTCTAAAGCCTATGGATAGTGTAAGTAATAATTCGCAATATAGTCACATGACATGTAAGTGTTAACCAGATGATGAGTGTTCTGTCTCTTTCCCATATTCAGATGTATCAGAACATGGACGACCATGTTTCTAAACATCCTTCCGGCTACCAAAACAGGCAACCTTACAGCAGAGAGACGGGCGCAGGGCTGCCCTCTCCGCAGGATCACGCTGAAGACTCGTAGAGAAACAATTTAGTCTTAAGAACTCCTATCCCCCCTCACCTTCAACTGGTTATCGATTACCAAAACAAGATTAACTTCATCACTAAAAGAAAATGTATTCTCAGCTGCTGCTTTGCTGGACTTTTCTCTAGAAGCTCTCTATATCTGCTGTTGTTTTCAAAGGAACTTTTGTAAAATTGAATTTGCACAAGGCAGGAAGAGCTGAAAATTAACTTCATTGGAGCATCTACCTACATCCAAAGGCCTTCTCAGGCTGGCTTGAGTGAAAGTTGTGTACCTAAGTATAGTATATTCTTGTAAATACATAAAACAAAAAAATTTTGCTGAGGAGAAGAAGCTGATATCATTTTTTAAATCTATGTTTTAAGATAATATGTAACTTTTTCAGCTATTTAGTGATATATTTTATGAATGGAAATAAAATTTCTACTATAGAAATGTTTGTTATTGAATTATTTGCACGGAATATTTGGGGCAAGACTTACCTGGAGTGCATAAACCTACGGAAATTGTGTGTGATGTTTTGTTTGTGCATATGTGGGTTTTCTGCTACTGAGAAGGCCCATTCTTTCTTCATATTCTTTAAAGGACCCCTGGCTCCTGCCCCCTGACTAGGAGAAGAAGAGCTGATGTTGGCCGTCTGCTGTCTTCTCTGTAGCACTCTTGATGCAGTCCCCTTCGTCCTTTGGAGCTTAGCACCCCCCATCCTACAGGCTTATAGACTTGGACTTGTCCTCCTCCTTATATGCCCAGTGTAACCTTTTCTTTCTTCTTCTTGGCCTCCCTTTAAGTATAGTGGCTACAAATAAGAGCTCCCCACAACGTTTTAGCCATACGATGTTAGGCAAATAACTTCTGCAGGCCCCAGTTTCCTCTTCTGGAAAGTGGATAATAATGGCATCTATCTTACAGGGCTGTTGTAAGAATTAAGTGAATTACATAAATCTTATATGTATGTTATAAATATATACATATAGTACATAAACATATAAATCATTTAGGAAGATGCTTGGCCCATAGATATTATTTCATATTGTCATTTGTGCTTTCCTTGCTGGCTTTAATCCTTTGCTGTAGACCAGACCTCATAAACTCACTTAGATTATACTAATTTCTTTCTTGTTTATAATTGACTAGAGGCCCAGTGCACGAAACCGTGCATGAGTAGAGTTCCTAGGCCTAGCCTGCGATCAGGGTCATGTCCCTGCCTCTCTGTGATGCTCCCTGCTCCTCGATGCTTGCCCCCGCAGCCCCACGAAGCTCCCTGATGCTCACTGCCCACTGCAGCTCAACAGTCCCCAGTCCCATCCTCCCCCCACCCCCTCCCTGTTCGCCATGCTGCGATTGGAGCCTGTGGGACTGGAGTGGTGGGGAGGGACTGAGAGGTGCTCAATGCACCTCATGGCAACTGGTCGAGTGGTTGTTCTGGTCGTTCCGCTTATGGTCCTGGCCTTTTATTATATAGGATTGATTTTTGAGAGAGGAAGGGGGTTGGGAGTTGGGGGCAGGGAGAAAGAAACATCAACTTGTTGTTCCACTTATTTATGCATTCATTGGTTGATTCTTGTATGTGCCCTGACTGGGGATCGCACCCATAACCTTGGTGTATCTGGACCACGCTCTAACCAACTGAGCTACCTGGCCAGGGCTGGATTACACTAATTCCTTCTTTACCTAACTGTTCCTATTCTCTCCACCACCCAGTGTTTTCCCTGCGCCATTGACAGATTCATTTTCCCAAAGTATCTATCTAGATCAGTGATGGCGAACCTATGACACACGAACTCATATTTTTGGTTGATTTTTCTTTGTTAAATGGCATTTAAATATATAAACCAAATATCAAAAATATAAGTCTTTGTTTTACCATGGTTGCAAATATCAAAAAATTTCTATATGTGACACGGCACCAGAGTTAAGTTAGGGTTTTCAAAATGCTGACACGCCGAGCTCAAAAGGTTCGCCATCACTGATCTAGAGGCATCTGCATCAATCACTTCTGGGCTGGGGGCTTGCAGTGGCTCCGTGGCCATCTGCTGAAGTCAGGTTCCCAGCATGCAGGTCCTTGCAGCTGGTTCACTGCATTTCTTGTACTAGGTAACATACGCTCTGTCTAGCCAGGACCTCCCGCCCCTGATCAGTGGACGTCTTAGGCATTCTCATCTTTTTATTTTTCTTTCCCTCACCCTCCGTCTACCTGGGATGCCAACTCCCTTTTCCTCTCCCTATTTAAGCTGTTGCTTCGTGACCAGCCTGGCACTGTCTTCTGCTCGGATTTTCCTCAGCTCTGTTCGCCGTTAGTGACCGCTTTCCCCCCTGAAATCTTGGATGGGCTTCATGTCTGTCTGATCTGGTCGGCTCTGCACATAGAGTCTACCTATCTTACGTGATGATTTATTTTCTTAAGTAAACATCCTTTCTTTTTACTTGGATTTTAAACAAGTTAGAAAGTAGATATGATTTGTGCCAAGTTGTGTGCCACTCTTCTATTCAAATGTACAGTCAGGACACAATAATATATGTACTCAATTATTTCTTACCTACTCAAAGCATAAAATATGCTTGATGTTAAAAATTCAAGTAATTTTATGTTTTTACTTATAGTAATAAGTGAAATTTCCCCTTTATGCACCCAAATCCCAAAATGCTTCTTCAGGGGAACCACTGTTAAAAAAATTTCAGGTATATTTTCTCCACCTTGTTGTTTAAAGATATTTACATTACTCACAGGTACTTACACACAAGTACACATGCAGAGTTCTTTGATTTTTATCTAAAGGGAATTACACTAGCCACACTATCAGGCAGGCTTTTTGTTTTTCACAAGGGGTCAATATTTCCCCAACTACGTAGTTTACGTACTAAGCACATGGTAGGAATGTGCTCCCTATTGTAGGGACTTTAGTCAGGGGGCTTTCCCTTCCAGCCAAGGAGGCCCTTGACTCCAGGCAGGGGAATAAACATCCTCTCTTGCCGTGGAACTTTGTACCTTGATTTGATTCAGGCAAGAATGAAAACAGGGGTTGGAGCTTGTCATTCGCACAGTACCAGTCTCTGTACTTCCCACCCCTAGACCTCTGAAGCTGCGCTGGTCCCTCTTCCTGCCCAAGCCTTGGTCTCCAGCTGTCCTCGCAGAGGCAGCCTGCCCCTGTTACATACAACCTGAGCGCCTTGGTGCAAACACCCGCGCTGGCTCGGTCTCCTTGGCTGAACGGAGGGTTTCATCTGCTTTACCTTCTCTAGAAAGTCCTCTCTGTGTTGGTTGGTCTTTCTGGCTTCGAGCGCCATACTGATTTATCTTCACTGGTATATTCTTCTATCATCTTGATAGGACTTGAGAGAGTGGAATCACAGGCATTCGGTAAGCTTGTCCAAAACTGCTGGCGATGAGAGGGAGGAAAATAACAGTGAGTTAACATTTAGAGGGCTATTCTCCTTATCCTCCTGCCAGGGTGATTTTGGTCAGGACACACACACATTCTGAACCTGGTGCACTTGGAGGGAGCCAAATGAACACCTTTATACATGGGATGGTCTACCAGCACACCCCTTGTTGTTGCAGTGTTAAAGGCTCCAAAGAATTTGATTTTCTTGAAAGTGAATATTCTCTTGTTCATGAACTTTATAAAAATGGCACCATACTCTATGTAGACTTCCAGATTTGGTTTTATTTTATTTTTTAAAAATCAACATTATGCTTCTAAGATTCACTCATGGTGTTACATGAACCTAGGGTTCTTTTTTAAAAATATATATTTTATTAATTTTTTACAGAGAGGAAGGGAGAGAGAGTTAGAAACATTGAT
>NW_006297833.1:498949-511657 GCF_000327345.1 Myotis davidii
CACTTTTCAGAAACCGGTTTCAGCAAACCTAGGGTTCTTTCATCTCACTGTTGTACTATGTGAACACAAAATCACCACTATTTAGTCACTGTCACACTGATGACATGTGAAGTGTTCTGGATTGGGTGGGGTAATGGGTTCACAGGTATTCATTATATGACATTCGTTATACCAAATATTATATTTAAAAGGCAGCATTCTCTGAAGAAGGATGACACAATGAAATTAGATTTTATTAAACCCAGCTCTTACAAAAGAGTGGGTTTTAGTTTAGGACTCGCTATGTCCCTAAAAACACTACACAGTTTCAGAACACAACTTAAAATCACTGATGTTAGAGACCTGTTGCTGCTACTGCTTGGACAGCCCCTTCGGCCGCCTTTGCAGTTGTCTCACCAGTAGGTGGCGCCCTAGGACCACTGGTTTTTAACGAACCCCAGCCATCAGGCCTGACTTCATTACTACACCCTACACCTGAAAAGGCACACTTTGAGCAGAATTAAAGAAAAGTTCAGTCAGTTGATTAGAAAGGAAAACAACCGTCTATAGACATAACTTCAATCCATGTATTCCGCATTCGATTGTTTATTGACTATGGTAACAACTGTGCATTTTATGTGTATTATTTACCACATTCCTGACATTTACTGAGCAGCCTAATGTCAGATTCTGTTGTAGGATCTGGTTTTTGCCACTCTGTTCTGGAGTGCTTTCATCTACACGTGGAATTGACTTTTGAACTTCTTGGCCCACCTTCTGTGCTGTGTTGTCTGAGCCTGGATTGGCTTCCTATATTGAAATAAGAAGTCTATTTCCTGGCGATATTTTTGGAGTAAGAAAAACACCCAGGGCTGTTTGGCCTGCAGCGGGAAGATGTCCCGGGTGACCTCTTATCGCAGTTCCAGCCCTTCAGTTATCCGCCTTCCTTTCTGTCCCTCCTCCCCCACCACTGCCGCTTGTGTTTCTTCCTGATCTTCTTCCGTCTCCTTCTTTCATGAAGGACTTTCTTAGTAACAGATTCATCTGGCCTTCTCTATCATTCCCACTATCATTTTTGTTGAAAATATATGTTTCTTCCTATGCCACAATCACCATCAGCAACAACAACAACAACAAAAAGTGAGGGGAGATTTCACCTAAAAAACGACATCTTTTTAGCTCCTAGGGGATCAAACACGTATTAAATTCCAAATTCTCTTAATGAGGCAGAAAAGGCTATGATGATTATTTTTTGTGGTAAAATATACATAAAATAAAACTTCTCATTTTAACCATTTTTAAGTGCACAGCTCTGTACACTTACGTACATTCATGTTGTTGTGCAACCAGCATGCATCCTCAGAACTTTTCCATCTTGGCAAACTGAAACTCTGCCCGCATTAAACACCAATTCCCCATTCATTCTTCCTCGGGCCCTGACACCCATCATTTTACTTTCTGCTTTTATGCAGCAGACTACTTTAGGTATCTCATATAAGTGGAACATACAGCATTTGTCTTTTTGTAACTGGCTTGTTTCACCTGACAAAATGTCTTCAAGGTTACATTGGCACTTACTGATACATGCATCTGAGAGCTGTGCTAATGACTTGACATGTGTTGTTTCATTTAACAAATTGTGAAGTTGGACCTTGTTCTGTAGCCATTTAACAGACAGTGAAGACGAAGGCGTAGGAAGGTTAGACTCATGGAGGTACTAAGTGCAGGCCTGGGATGGAGCCCACCCTGCCTGTCTCCTCACAGCCACACAGCCTCTGAGCTCCTTCCTGAAGCCCTTCGTCTTGCTTTGGCTCAGTCCTCAGCCAATGAAAATGGTCTGGTAACAGCAAGATTATAGGGTTTCCAGCTTCCTGTTTGCCTCAGATTATGAATGTATATGTTGGAAAGCAAGCTGCCTTTCTGGCGTCATATGAGAAAACACTCCTGCATAAAGCTCCATGCACAAAAAGCTAACAGCTATAGTTGAAGGGAGCAGAGACATGCAATGTTTCAACTAAGAAATGGAGAAAAAATTTAACTGTCTATTTAAGAACTTTTCTCTAACCCTGGGCAGAGAGCGCAGCTGGTTAGAGCATTGTCTCTTTGCACCAAGGTTTCTGGTTTGATCCCTGGTCAGGGAACCAACAAATGAACGAATGAATGGGTGGCACAGAAAACTGGTGATTCTCGCTCTCTCTCTTTCTAAAAGAATCAATAAATACAATATTAAAAAAGAAACATTCTCCATGTACTGCTAAAAGTCTCTTAAAAGAAACATTATAATAAAGTCAACTATAATATTTTCAGCAATCAGAACATAAGAATCATATCTTGTATGGTTAAACACAAATCTGGAGGCTAATTATATATAAGTTAACTTAAAAAAACTAGCTTTTGATATATAATTCATATAGCATACAAGCCAGCTATTTCTAGTGTATAATTCAATAACTTAGCTTTTTGCCTGGGTAAAAATTGCCTTACCTCTGACCACCTTACGTTACTGTGATTGCTCTGATTGGCAAGAGTCAAACCGGGTAAGTGAAGCCTCAGAGAGTTCTGTGGCATCATGAGCTGCCATATTAGTTCCATATGAATAATTGGGTTTTTGTCAGTGTTGTTTCTATATCCATGACTATTTAATTCCTTAATCTTAGTGTCTTAAAGGTTCATGTGTTGTAGGTTATTTGGCATTCCATTATTACATGATAGAACAAAATAAAGGAGGTTGGGAGGGGGGAAGTTAGGGGACTGGGTGAAAAAGGTGAAGGGATTAAGCAAAAAACAAACAACAAACAAAAACCCCTCATAGTCCTGGCTGGTTTGGCTCAGTGGATAGAGTGCCGGCCTGCGGACTGAAGGGTCCCAGGTTTGATTCTGGTCAAGGGCACATGTCCCGGTTTTGGTTTTGGGCTTGACCCCCCCAGTGGGAGGTGTGCAGGAGGCAGCCAATCAATGATTACCTCTCATCATTGATGTTTCTATCTCTCCCTCTCCCTTCCTCTCTGAAATCAATAAAATTTTTTTTAAAAAAAAAACACCCTCATAAACCCAGGATGGTGATTACTAGAGGAAAAGGTTGGTGGGGGAGGTAGAAAAGGGTAAAGGGGAGATGGTGATGGAAGGAGACTTGACTTGGGGAGGTGAACACACAATACAATATACAGGTGATGGATTATAGAATTATAATTTTATTGACCAATGTCACCCCAATTCATTCAATAAATTTATTTTAAATAAGAGGCAGTTAGCTTTCCAGTCTGCACCAGAAATGCAATGGCATCAGTAGACAGCCCTTCCTACCAGGTGTGTCAGCATTTCCTGGAGCCCAAGCATATTCCACTTGCAAATGCAGATGTCTATCTCCTGCTGCTGCGAGGAGTGACCAGCCCCGGGCTCCACGCCCCAGGCAGGAGTTGCTGGGAGGGAGGGGAGACCCTCAGCGTGCAGAGATAAGAGAAGGAATGGAGAGGGGCCAGGCAAAAAGGGGCGGGGGGACAATGGAGCCAGGTCCCCCTTCTTCCTCAGCTTCTGCTCCATCTTCTTTCCCAGTCACCCAGAGCCTAGAGTAAGGCTGGGGGGCCTGGACAGGCGGTAGTGTGGGCCCTTTCCGCACAGCGTACCTTGGCATTGCAGGTGCTGCACAGGTCAGCGCTGGAATGAACCAAGGCCCAGGGCGGTGGCGGCAGCAGAAGGGGACAATGTGGATACTGGGCTGTTAACTGGGTCTGTGGCAAAACTTTGGGGCAAGGAAAAGACTGTGTGACTCTGGAGGCAAAAGGAAAAAGAAAGAAATTCTGAGGTTGGCCCAACAAAGAGATTGTAATAGGACATGTTGCATTAGCCAACACCTAGGTAGTGCTATGTAATGGAGCGTTTTAAGCACCTTGGTATGTTTATTTACTTAACTTTGTAAAAATTCTATCAGGTAAATACTCTTATGATCTTTATTTTACAGACAAAGAAACTGAGATACAGAAAAGTGCAATGACTTGCCAAATGTCAGATGGTGGCAACAGAGAAGATCAGAACTCTCCTGGGTCTATGCCAGTGATGGCGAACCTTTTGAGCTCGGCGTGTCAGCATTTTGAAAAACCCTAACTTAACTCTGGTGCCGCGTCACATATAGATTTTTTTTGATATTTGCAACCACAGTAAAACAAAGACTTATATTTTTGATATTTATTTTATATATTTAAATGCCATTTAACAAAGAAAAATCAACAAAAAAAATGAGTTCGCGTGTCGCCTCTGACACACGTGTCATAGGTTCGCCATCACTGGTCTGTGCTGTCTCCCCAGCCACAGGCTGGCAGCAGCAGGCGCTCTGCGGGATGCCGTGTGTTCCACACATGATAGGGTTGTGACAGGTAGTGTTAATATTCTATAGCTTTCTTCACACTGAAGGCAAGATTGGTAAATGGCACCAAATTTTCCCTTTTGCAAAACAAATTTCATCAGTTTCTTTTCAAGGGCTGAGGTCTCTGCCATTCTTCAGTCATGGCTTTGGCCCAGGTAGTCAGGGTGAGTCCTGGCCTGGGACACATCTACAGAGTGAGGACAAAATCTGTAGCTGCTGACAGATTGTCACAGACCACAGTAGAGGCAGGGCACTACTGTCACCTGCACCTTACAGGCCACAGGGACAAATGTGATTTATTGTTAACATGGTTGCTCTCTCTTTGAATTTGATTCAGATGGCAGCAAATGTGTAGCAGGATTGAGCCTGCAACCAAGGTACATGCCCTTGACTGGAATGGAACCTGCGACCCTTCAGTCTGCGGGCCGATGCTCCAACCACTGAGCCAAACTGGCTAGGCTGCGTTTTAATTTGAACAGAAAATTGCAATATCTTTATTTTTAAAATCTGACTTCTCCTTTTCTTTGACTTCATCTTCCACAGTATTTTTGTTTTCAGTATCTGTGAAAGATATGAGGGTGAAAGCTAATCTATGTGGTTATTTGGTCAACTGAGTCACCCCACAGGATTCATTGGCAGCCCGCCGCAGGCACGGTTCTAGGTCCCCTGTTTAGTGAACATTTACTACGTACCTATTGTGTTAAGCATTTGAGATACAGAGAAACAGTAAAATACACTACCTGTCCTCCGCAGCAGCAACAATAGGTGGGAAATCAAATTCCAAGGCGGTTGACGTGTGACCTGTCTTCGAGGTTCTCAGGGAAAACTTCCTTGGGAATAATGTTGACATTAAAATGTTAATGACACTGAAACTGTATAGAGTGAATGCACGAAATACGGCCCCCCCCCCCCCTGACAGTGGAAACAGTTTGACTGGAAATGTTTGCCACACAGATCTTCGCTCCCTGGATTAGAACCCTTAGCCTGTGTTTGCTCATTACACAAGTCCTCTGGCTGGCTTCTCCCGAGGCATTGAAAACATGCCAGCCTGGTGTCGCCGGAAAAACAAGCTTGTGTGTTCAGCAACTGCAGCCTGGTGAGCGGAGCCACGATCACCCACTCAGCGAGCGGGCGGCCAACGTCCCGCTGCCTGCAGCGATGGACATGGAGAAGGTCAACTCCATGGGCTTCCGAGAGTTCGTGGACGTGTTTGGGAATGTCATTGAGAGATGCCCTCTGATTGCAGCTGCTGTTTGGTCCCTGCGCCCGTTCTCTGACTTGGAAGACTTGGAAAAGCACTTCTCTGCCTTTATTGATGCGCTGCCACAGTCAGGTAAGGCTCCACAGACTGAGGGATTCTCCACAAGGGGTTTCAACTGTTCTTAGCAACACATAGTGAGATCTGTTTGGTTGGTTATAATTGATATATTTATTTAGCTAATTTTATTGTAAGGGTCACTAAGTTTCCTTAAAATTAGAAAATGGGAGCCAAACACTTGCTAGGTGTTAGGCCAAAAGTCAAAGGAAAGAATGTACGTTGGCTCAGGGAGAGTGGCTGTTAAATATTAAAGCTCTGAGGTCATGAGGAAGAGGATGGGCCTCACAGAGGCCCGGAGGCCGAAGGTCAGGCTGCGGGCCTACCCTCTTTCAGCTGAATGTGCTCACTCTGGGAATGTCCTGTATGCAGGGGAGAAGACGGGTCGATATCAGAATATCTCAGGAGCCCAGGGGAAAGAGCAAATGGCTGACGTTTTTATCAGAAAGGGCCAGTTTGGACTGGATTGCTGAGGAAAGTAAACTCATTCAGATCAGCTTCTCCCGGGGGGAAGTAAAGGAGGAAAGACAAAAATCTGAATGAATTCCTCTGGAGAAAGGGAAAGAATTTGTTGATTTCTGCTGGGTAGGGAGAGAAAGGGAGGCACTTCAGGATGTAGGGTTAAATGCGAAGGTTTAGGCAAACCCCAAGTGACAGCCTCACAGGGATTTAGAAGCCAAGGGGGCCGCCTTGATACCCTTCAGAGAGGCCTGGGACTGATGAGCATAGGTGTCGGAAGCCTTGCCTGGGCGTTCAGGTCACCCCCAGCGCCAGTTCTGCCCACCAAAGTGGCCCCCTAGGCACTCGCATTCACGCAGGGCTCCACGCCAGCGAGCCGGGTTCTTACCCAGGTAAAGTTTGAGAATAGGTGGAGATAGTTTTGTCCCCAAGACCTCTAATCATTCGCTTTACCAGATAAAACTGCATGCCCAGGAGCTGAAGGGAGGGGAGGGGGACCAGGGCTGCCTTCACAGGGGCCCTTCCACAGAGATCTGGGCAGGGAGGCAGAACTCATGCTCTCCTCTCTTCCACCATGAGGCCAACACACAGAGTCTTGCCTGTCTGTCCAGGGCTTTGACATCTGGGTAATTTCCCATTGTCAGCTGAACAACGCCCTAGTAAGAAACTCATTTTAATTCAGTTTAAGCACGTCCGGGAAGAGTGGAGGACAGAAAATCAAACTGGCAGAAATGTGGGGGCCATGTTGAGACCCATTTCTCAGGGCCTCCCCAAAGCTGAGCTCTCCCCTCCACCACTGGGCTCAGGCCTTAGGGGAGCTGATGGGCACTGGAGCCTTGTGACTGATGGCCCCCAGGAGCAGCCAGCCCAGAGCCTGCAGAGCAAGCTGGAAAAAGCAAGGGACCTTAGGAGCCCATGTTCAAAATGTCTGGCAGGAAAATGGATGAGGCCAAATTCAAGTCTTCTAAGCCAGAAGGGAAATGATTTTTAAAGGGTGTGAATGCCTTAGGAATGACTTTGTTTTTCTATCAGGAAAAGAAAAAGAAAAAAAGGGAGGAAAATCCCATCACCTGTCTCAATACCCACAGAGGTGGTAGGGCTGGGGAATGAATGTATTGAGAGAGAAAGCTATGATGGCCTAAATAATTGCAATCTATTATTCACTGGCTTCAACAGTTATTCAACATTTGTTTGGATTTTACTCTGTACCAGGAGCTTAGATAATGCAATAAAAATTCCCCCATTTCTGTCTTCTTTCCCACCGGCAGTCACCCCAACCAACTTGACCAGAAGCTCTAGTGAAGGTTAGTTATGTCTAGTTAAGGCATCTCTCTGCTGGTGGAGCCTGCTTGTCAGCCCTGGCCTGGTGGCCACGCTTCTCTGGGACAGGCAGCTGGCAGCAGAGCCTCAATGCAGTCTGGGTGGCTGCTGCATATCTAATCACCTTAATGACATCAGAGAGGTGGTATTAGCAAAGTAATAATAATAACAATAGTTAAAAGGTATTCAACCTTTACTATCAGTGTGTTTCAGGCACTTTTCCAAACACTTAGCATTTGTTAACTCATTTGACCCTCATACTAATCATATAAAACAAGTATTATTGTTATGTCCCCATTTTAAAGAGGAGAAAACTGAAAGGAGGAGAGACTAAGTAACCTGATCGAGGATACATAGCTAGAAAGCGGCAGATCTGGGGTCCAAGCGCTGACAGTCAACACAGCAGCCTTAGAAGGATTTTTCCAGAGAATCAGAAACAAAGACTAGAAACAGTTTCTAGGAGTTTTATTCATTTGTTTACTAACACGTTCAATTAACATAAATGCTTGATGTCACAGATCCCGTTTTATTTAAATAATCAAATAAAATGGGATTTACTGCATAGTCAAGTTTTATTCCTTGAATAGTAAGGAACGATATAACGAACGTATGTCTTTATATCCTAAAACTAAAAGGGAGTTTAATTTTTTTTCATCACCCAAGGATATGCTTTTTTATTGATTTTAGAGAGAGGAAGGGGGAGAGGGAGAGAAACATTGAGCATTTGCCTCCTACATGCTCAGCAACTGGGCATTGAACCTGCAACCTGGGTATGTGTGCCCTGACAGGGAATTGAATCCACCACCTTTTGGTGTACAGAACTATGCGCCAACCAACTGGGCCACACCGGCCAGCACTAAAAGGCACTTTAAAGAGCTGTGCAGGCTATGGTGATCTTCCTGGTCAAACATCTGTTTTTAATGATCTAAGAAAATTCTACCATTAGCAGGAAACTGAAATCCTGTTTCTTGAGTAAACAAACCAAGGTTGACAATCCATAAAGATCATCAGCCAGTAGGTGGCAGTCCAGGATTAATATTTGGCTCCAGCAATAATTGGGTAAGTATCCTTTCTAGCCAACCTCTGGATTTCCAGGAGAGGGGAATAGCAATAGTAAAGGGAAGAAGGTTGAAACACACGCACACTCTCACACACATGGCCAATAATGAACCAGTTCACTATTGATTTGTGTTAAAAATCAAAGAGCAATTAAACAGTTATAGTAGAGTTAATCGTGCTTCTCTGTGGAATTTCAGAATTGAAATTTGGCATAATTCATTATTTAATACTCACTTCAAAACATAGTTTTTGAATTAGTAGAACTACATACTAACAAATCCCTTGAATGTAGGCTATAAGGTAGATGAAACTATTAAAGAGATGAGACTGTCAAAAAAATATATTTTAAAAACTCTTTCCCAAGAGTGAAGTATTGGTCAATAAGTACTTATAGAGTGGCCCTGGCTGGTTAGTTCAGTTGGTTAGAGTATCATCCTGATATGTCAAGATTGTGGGTTCGATTCCTGGTCAGGGCACATATAAGAATCAACTAATGAATGCACAAATAAAAGGAACAGCGATCAATGTTTCTCTCTCCTCCCTCTCCCTTCCTTCCTCTATTGCTCTCTAATATCAATGAATAAGGCCTAGCCAGTTTGGCTCAATGGATAGAGTGTCGGCCTGTGGACCAAAGGGTCCCAGGTTCTATTCCAGTCAAGGGCACATACCTTGGTTGCAGGATCCTCTCTGGCACAGGGCCTGGACAGGGCTCATGCAGGAGGCAACCAATCGCTGTTTCTTTCACATTGATGTTTCTCTCTATCTTTCCTTCTCTCTTCTACTCTCCCTAAAAAATCAATGGTAAAATATCCTCCGGTGAGGATTAACAGCAGCAACAACAAACGAGGGGGATTGGTTAAATAACTTGAATGAATAAAAAGTAAAAAACTGGGAATAGGAACAGTGACCAAGACAAGTCCCTGCCTCAATGAGTTTACATTCTAGTAAAGAGAGACAGAATTAACATCCTATATAATAAAAGGCTAATATGCTAAGTGTCTGAACGTTTGACCAATTGTCTTCCCCCTGATACACACTGCCCATCAGGGGGAAGACACTCCTACCAGTAGGTTAGCTAGCTGCTGGGGTCCAGCCTATTGGGACTGGGTGAGATGGGCCGGACATGCCCTGGAGCCCTCCTATGGTCCCTCCCCAGCCTCTAAAACATTTCTTCTAATTAATTTCCTTTCAATGTGCATGAATCCATGCACCAGGCCTCTAGTAAATAAATAAGATCATATCAGATTCTAAAACGTATTAGAAAATATGTACCATTGTAGAAAATACATAATAAAAGAGCTCTTTCTTAAGAAATTATATTTGAGTTTAAAACCAAAAGATGAGAAGGAAGTAGTCAAATATCTAGGATATCACTTTAAGAAAAAGAACCTGAGACTTTTGACACTTGGTGGGTACAGAAAGACCAAGGTGACTGGAGAATAGTGAGAAGTGGAGGAATATGAGGAAAGAGAGGTCAGGTGGAGGGACTGCTATAGTAATAAAAGTGAGAGGTGGTAGTTCTTTGGATGAGGACTAAAGGAGGGGAGATGGAGATGTATGGCTGGATTCTCAAAATAGATTTTAGAATTAGAGCCAACAGGTGTTTTGGATTTGTTGGGGAAAGGCAGGTCAAAAACTAAGAGAAATTAAGGATAACTCCTAAGTTTTTAGTCTGAGCAACACGGTGGGTGGTGGCACTGTTTTCTACAATGAAGAAGACTTAAGAATTGAGAGGACAGGATGGAGAATGGGAGTTTGTTAAGTCTGAGATGCCTGATAATCACCTGGATAAAAATACAGTGTGTTGAGGTGAACCATAACGAAGGTACTAGATCTGGGTGTCATCAAAGACTTGATGGCATTTCAAGCCATGGGATTAGATAAGAACGCGTAGTGAATCATTGTAAATATAGAAGGGAGAAGATGTGAGTCCTGGGTACTTCAGTGTTAGTAATCTGGCAGAGCAAGAACCATTAGTGACAGTAGGCTAGTGATGGTTATCTTTCAAGAAGGAGAGAGGGCCAACCCTGGGAAATACTCCCAAAGAGGTTTCAGGAAAAGAGGACAGCACTGGTCATGGGCTTGGGCAAGATGTCCATCATCTGTGCCCTTAATGAATGCAGCCTGGTTGGTGGGTGGTAAAGTGAACCTGGAATGAGAGGTGAAGAAGTGGAGATACTACATAGAAAGCTCCTATGAGTTGTTGTAAAAAGGAGCAGAGACACGGGGAGAATCTGGAAGACATCAGGGACTAATAAAGGGATTTAATTTTGTTTACGGGACACGTGATTCTAAGGCATGTCTATGTGTTGATGATAAGGCAGCGAGTTGAGGAATAGAAATTGATGTTTGAAATGGCAGTCTTTGAGATGGACAGAGGGGCTGGCTTCAAGAACACCACTGGAGAGGTTGATCTTCCACAGAAAGAACAGATGATCCGTTGTACCAAGAGGGAGCACACACTGGTTGGCACAGATGTTGGAACACAGGTAGATTGGAAAGAAGTTTTAAGCCAATTGCCTGCTCTTCAGTGGCCACTAATGCCTGCCCTGTCTTCCCCTATTGGGACAAAGAGTGCCAGCTCTCTGTTCCCCTAGGAATTCTTAAGATTTCATGACTTGTGGCAGCAGCAACAATAATATCCACACAGACATCTCTACATGTGACATGCCAGTGGCATAGGCAGTAGGTCTAACATTTTGGAAAAGACTAAAGAGCAGGCAACATTGAAATGGCCCTGAGAACCACTTTGGCATTCCAGGTGGGAGGACCTGCAGGACTGAGGCGGGGAGGTAGGAAGTGCCAGCCCCGCTGGGGTTTCACGCCAGGCCTGGGCGTTCTGACAGGGTGCAGCATCGGAAAGGGTACCGAAGCTTTGGTGCAAGCCAGGGGTCTGGATCAGAGCCCTCTTGGGCAGCAGTAAAGGGCTCAGTGGTTTGGGGCAATAAAAACAAGACGACATCAGTTTCTATTTCTTGCAGCTTAGGTGTTCGTGTATGTAAGTTCCAGTTTATTTTTTAGTCTCTTTTCTTCTTCCCTTTGCTCTGCCCCTTTTCTCAGCCTCCTTTCTCTCCCCCTGCAAACAGTGGGAAGAAAACACATGCTTAATTCTAGGCAAACATTAACCCCAGGCGATATTTTTGAGAGAGAAGACAAACCCAGGGGAATAAGAAGAGAGGAGCAAAGGCAGGAGGAAAGAGGCATGTGGGTGTGTGCGGGACAGTGAGGGGAGTCCCTTCGGGGTAGAGTAAGGAGACAGGCCCTGCCCCCACACCAGGGCCCCCTACTGTGCCCAAGCTTGAGCTGGGCTGGGCCTGGGAGAGTAAGAAATAGGGGGAAGGGAAGCTGAGAGACCTGGGGTCAGGTGAGAGGACTAGGGATCGGTCCCCTCTACTGGAGGCTGCTTTGAAAATCTGAATATGCAAGGAGGGAATACGGGGCGGGGCCTGCCAGGTGGGAGGGTTCCCCCCACCCCAGCCTAGTCCTCTGAGGGTCCTGGGGCTGGGTGAACGCACAGCGGATCCAGCAGCTGCGTGGCACAGCCAGCCCTGACTCAGGGCTTGGAGGTTAGCAGGTAGGGAATTTAACATGTACATTTTCACACCACCTGGATGGGTGGGATGCAGAAAGCGGGGAAAGAACCACCTCCTGTTTGCAGGACCTGCGGCACAGAGCCCTTGAGAGCGGTGGTACGGAGGTGGGATTATTGGTGACATGGGTTTCGTTTTAAACTCCCCTTAACCTTGTAGAGGCAGCTAGTGCCTCCAAAATGTCCCATGATTTGGAGTTCAGGTGCGATCAGCTACTGGCTAAGTGACCTTGGGGAGGTCACCTAACCCTTTCTGGGCCTCCATTGAATCCTCTCTTAAATGCAGATGTTCCCCCACAGTTCTCCCCACCACTCAGGACTGGCGTAATCTGGCGTTCGATTGTGTAATCACAATCATTCTTTAATTGGGCAGAAATTATAAAGTTTGAGTAAAGGGATGTTTACATCACAACGAAGAAGGGTTTTAAAATGTTTATTTATTGATTGACGTAGAGAGAGAGAGAGAGAGAGAGAGAGAGAGAGAGAGATTGTTCCAGTTAGGTTTGCATTCATTGGTTGATTCTTGTATGTGCCCTGACCCGCCTCAGAGTCTGGAGATAGTGCTCTAACCAGCTGAGCTACTCGGCCAGGATGAGGAAGGGTTTCTATGACCGCCCGCCCCCCCCC
>NW_006297833.1:511682-512776 GCF_000327345.1 Myotis davidii
ACCCCCTGCCCGTTCCTAGCACCAGAGCCAACGCTTCCAGCTGCACCTCAGTCAGTTACAGTTTCCTGTGACCCAGAACAGTGGCAGTTGGATGTTTGCTGGCACTGGGCACTGTGTTTTGGTCGGATGAGTTGTCTCTAATCCTTACAACGACTCAGCAAATTTGATGGCATTACCTTCATGGTACAGATCATCGCTTCCTCTCATCACATTGGAAACGCACCCAGCCTTGAGGGTTCCAATTCTCTCAGGAGAGCTAAGTGGACAGACTGGCCAGGGCTCAGGAAAACCCCCGTATTAGGACTTAAACGCCTAGGAATCACACGGGGGTGGGGGTGGGAGGTAGGGGTGGGTGGGTTCTCATTTGAGGCCTAGGTGATTATGAGAAGCAGTCTCTCAAGAAAACCGTGTACTCTGCAGTGTATTTGGGATCTACTGTGGGAAAAGGAGAATGAACCTCAGACAGGGCGGATGGTGCGTGGGTGCTGTTTTCCTAAAAGGAGGAAAGCTGCTTTCACTCAAAGGGCTGTGGAATTCCGGCTGGAAATTTCTTTTTTCCAGTTAATCATCTGCAGGGCTCGTTGGATGCCTGGTTCCAGAAAGGCCACAAAATCCTGGGCATTTATTTGCCACGCCCCGTGGGTGTTACCCCTGGGGACCCTCACCGTCCTCCTTCGGAAGAGAACGAACCCCCTTCCTCGGCCCTAGCAGGAAGTCCTCAGGCCCTTCGCCCCGCCCTCGTCCACATCAAAGCCCCCCTGAGAGCAAAGGACTTTGAAAAGATACTAAATGCTCGGGCTTCTTATCGCGTCCCTGCTCCCTCCCGAGCAAGTCGTAAATTCCGAGTCTCAGCGGCCTCCCCTCCTCCCCTCTTCTTGCCCCAAGGTCTCAAAGGACAAATTTGTCGCTTCCCGCCCCGCTCCCGGGCCCTGGCCGAGACTAAGGAAGCGGGGACGGAGGGGCGCCAGATTAGGGACCTGTTTGTGGGGCGAGTGCGCTGGGCGCCCCGCTCCTTCGGGACACTCCTTTTTGCCCCTCATCCCCTCCTGGGAACCTCGACTCCCTCCCGAGGCCTCGCGGGGCGGGGCGGGGCC
>NW_006297833.1:513012-513959 GCF_000327345.1 Myotis davidii
CGCGGGCCCGGACCCGAGTCTACACGCGCGCACGAAGGAGAGGAGAATGGAGGCGATCACACGAATAATGAGCCCTTTTGTTCACCCCACCGCCACACTCGCACGCTTTGCCAAAATGTCTATGTAGTATGGTGCCTTGTCCCATTCATCTACCTTTGCAGCCCGTTGACACCACCAGCTTTTGTGGTTTCCAAAGCGCTATCCAGCTTTGGCTACCCACCCCCTCCTGCTAAGCGGAGTTGCCAAGCAAAACTGACGGAAAAGGAATCTTTTATTCTATAGCGGTTTGTCTGTTCTTCTCTCACTGCACTTGCTGCACAGACATTTACCTGTGGGTGGAAGCGGCATTCTCTCTCTAGGGCACCTACAGGAGCCCTGGCAGGGACAGCAAGCGCTGATCTCGGTGTTCGGCGCCAGGGACATGGCGATTGGGGACGGTGGGCAGGAGAGCCTGCGATGGGCAGCGCTGGGAAGGCGCCCGGTGGGGCAAGCGGAGTGGCGGCTGAAGTCTCGCTCCGAAGAGAGGGGTGGAAGTGGGGTGGCTCCAAGCTGGGCAGGCCTGTAGGTCAGGGGCGGGCGGCTTGCCATCTGTCTTGAAGGTGGGCTCCTCAGAACTTCCGACTGCCTAGGAGACACAGTCATTTTTAAAAATTAACAATAAAAAATCAATAATTTAATGACACTTATGGAACAGAGCTGGATATTGCCCCCCACCCCAGATGTAGATGAGACACCATAGTGCTGATAAAGCGGGTAATGGGAGAAAATTGGTGCCCACAGACATGTTTTTGGCAGGTAGGGGAGTAGGTCTGCGTGTCAACCCTGGGGATCCAGAGCCCCAGCTGACTGGGCAGCTCCCTGCACTGGCGGCCAGAATGTCCACTCTTGCAGGCTCTCTCCCGCCCTCCCTCCTGCCTTCCCTCCCTCCCTCCCTCCCTCCCTCTCTC
>NW_006297833.1:514048-522066 GCF_000327345.1 Myotis davidii
CCTCCCACACACACACATCGGAAGGTCTAACTGACCCCCCAAAATACTACTTAGGTTTCCGTTGGCAGAGGAGAAACTAGCCATGTGTATCCTCTTGATGAGGGCAGAGTTGGCCCTTTTAAAGCCAAGAGCCCCCATTAGTGACCAATTGGTCTGGGTTAGCAGCAGCAACAGCAGCAAGAAAACCTTTTCCGTAAAAAGTGGTGTGGTTGCACCCTTGGTTCCGGCGGAATTCAACAGAAAGAAGCTACTCTGGCAGCACCGGAATTCTAATCAAAGAATTAAAATTCCCTGTTAGTGGTGAGAGTGAAGGCGTCTGTGGACCAGATCTGTGCCGGTGCCTTTTCTGGGTGTTGGAGGCCAGGTGCACACCACACAGGCGCTCAGTAATTCCGTTTCTGTGCTCTGGGGCCCAGGGGCAAGGGAGGAGCCCTTGGGCCTAGGGCTCACTCCAGCCAGGGTAACTTGGGGGCTTTCCTGAGATGCACAGAAACCTGCATCTCAGGAAACAAGTGCCACAGGCTGGGCCTGACACTCAGAATTTGGCACTAGATTCAAGGCACCCTGTCCAAGGCGGGCTGAGGCCAGCACTTAGATAACTCGGCCCCAAATGCAGAGTCTGGGCTCCTCCTGTAATGCGCCCACCCTAAGATAGGGAGACCTTCCCAGAGCTGAGATGGCCAGTGGTGTTTTCAGAACGAGTGTAGATATGATCTGGGCCACTCAGGCTCCACCATGTGTCTCCAATTTCACAGATACATTTCAATGGTTCAAAGCTTGTGGGGGGAATTGTTTATTTCTGCAGGAGGGGGATACACGTGGGGAAAGACGCTGGACCCGCCCCTTCAAAAGAGCTGGTGGTTTAGGGAAGGGAGAGCTGGCTGAGTGGTGCCTCTTTCAAAGGATGCCAGAGCCTTTACAGCCAGGAGGGCGGACACCGGTCTGGGCGCCGGGCTGGGAGGGCCCTGGCCATGCCGCTGGTGGCTCTGGCTTTTTTCTCTGGTAGGAGCAGAGGCTGAGGCCGCTCCTCGAGCGGGCAGGTCGCCTGTGGCTGCCGAGTCTGGCAGGACAGTTTTCTCCAGCCACGGTTTGGCTCAAACCCTGGGCTTCTGCGGGCCTCAGCGTGGCGGGGACAGTTCCTTGTTTCCGCGCTCTGGTGCGCAGGATGCGGGAGATTTCCAAGGGCAGGGCCCAGGACTGGGACCCCCGCCTGCGCGCTAGTGGGGCAACGTGGGTGGCCAGAGCACACTTAGTTGAGTGTTGGGGGCGCAGAAGAGGTTGGTAGATACCAGGGTGAATAAGAATACTTCACTTACCAATTCGTTACAAAAGCATGACGGCACCGCTGAGGCCAGGAGCTGTTTTCAGTTTCTGGAACCCTCCCACCCCTCCACATACACGCCCTTCTCAGGAGGGGCTGCTCCCCTTACCATATGCGAGCCCAGCCCGCGTGCTCAGAGTGCAGGGACCCGACAGCCACCCCCCCCCCCCCCCCCGGGCCCAACCGAGCGTGGCTTTCAAGTGAACCACGGAACCGAACCGGGAACCTGAATGCGGGCTCCTTTCATTACCGGAGCGGGGAAGCTTTCTGTGTCTAAATGCTGTCCACCCACACGGATGCGGGAAGAAGGGAAGGAGGGAAATACAACACAATTTCTTTTCATAACCATTAACTCGTTTTACATCTCACATGTCCCAGAACAGCTACAGGTATCAGCTTTTATTACAAAATGAAGAGCTCTTCTCAGAAGTGCGACAAAAGCAGGTGGAGATCTTCTTTGGCAACTGGAGAAAAATCTGGGATAGAATTTGTGGAAAATCCACCAACCAATAAACGAATAAACCGCAGCGAGCAGGTGCCTGTTGAAGGGAGAAGTAAATAGGAGGGGGAAGTCTGAAATGTCCCCAGAGCAGAAATGGAGTGCCCTGGTGCAGCCGGGAGTTGGGGTTCCGGGTGTCATGGGAGGCACTGTTTCCGGCCGCACAGGCAGCGTGAGGAATAATTAATGCAGGCACAGAACTAGAAGTCATCCCACGGCCACATAAGTTATGAAAATCCTGTGACACACCGAAAAACGCTATCAAGTTTGCTGATCTGACAAAAAATAAGCATAATTTAGATTCATCCACACCAGGAGACTATTGTCGTGCTGGCTGTTGTCATTTTCAATTTGATAACCTAAGGGAAACATGCAGTACCCGACTAAGAGGTCTGCGTGTCCCCTTTTAGTCAGGTAGTGCATGTTTCACAAATTCTTGCGGCACATGGGTTGAAAAAAACGGCGGCAGGAGAGCAGCTCATTCACTTTGAGCGACTGGAATCACTAGGTTTGCGATCCTGTCGGAGTCACCTAACCTTTCGGCGTCTCTGATTTCTCTTTGTAGAATGGAGGGGCTGCGCAGAGGGTAAGCCGCTCCCCTCTGTAGGGAGAGCCGTTTTCCAATGGGCCCCGTGGCTCCAGGAGAGCGGGACCTTTCCTTGCTCCCCCGCGTCAGGTCCCATAAAGCCTCCTGTGTAGGGCTTCCGAGGAACATATTTTCATATGACAAACAAAGGTCACTGAAGCGCGCGGCGCTGGGGAGTGAACAAACGGGAAAGAAGGCTCTGCGGTAGCCTCCAGCTGCTGCTGGCCTGAGAGCCCGGCTCCCAGCATCAAGGGTTTTCCTCTGGGGTGAGACCAAGTTCCTCCCTCTTGGGGCTTTAAATCGTTCTCTTGTGCCCATCCATCACACAGAATTAGGGTGCATTATATAATATGCACACAGTGTCCACAGGCTGATGTCAGCAGAAAGGCAGGAAATGGGCCACCCCACCATTTACTCACATAACTTTCACCCAATGAGCAAAACCAGATTTCTACCCCCAGATTCTGCCCCCTCTTCTGAGGCTCTTTGTTTTCCCAGGTCTCTTGGCTTTGAGAATGGAACTTGACGAGAAGAGCAGGGGAAAGGTATTGCTTGCCGTGGTTCAGAGCGCTTGGAGAGCACGAGGCACTGTCTTCCCCTCTGTCGGGCACACTGGTCCCTGCGCCCACGCCACCTCCCACACGTTCAGGAGCTTTTGCTCGGGCGGAGAGGACCAGACACTCAGTTTGACTCTGCTGGGCAGGGACAAACCTGCTTGGGGCAGCTTTGGACAGCTGTGGTCCCTCCTGCTTTTCAGGATGAACACATTGGGCTCCATGTGGCCTGATGGGGCCAAGCAGGCGGTGGACGCTGGGAAGACCCCGCAGAGAGGACACTGTGATCCATTTTTTCCTAGTGAGGTTAGCTGAGTGGGCTGTAGCAGGCCAGGGTGGAGATGTTGGGGTCAAATCAGCCATTATTGAGCCTTCGTGTGTGTGTGTGTGTGTGTGTGTGTGTGCGCGTGTGTGTGGTGTGTGTGTGTGTGTGGTGTGTGTGTGTGGTGTGTGGTGTGTGTGGTGTGTGTGTGTTTCCCTTTTGCCTGTCTTTGCTCCTTTTGGCAACCTGCTTGCCTATTTCTGAGGCCTGGGTTCCTGCTTCCCAAAGTGAGGCTGGGATGCCTGCCTGCTGGGATACTCAGGGAATCCCCCGGGATGACATCCTCATCTCTGGCCCTGGAGAATCTAGCCTATTTGGGGGTTGTGTTCAGTAAGTCTCCCTTTGTGCAGACTGCTTTCCTCATTTGTGTAGAAAATGAGGGCATCGGCCTATCTCACAGGTTCTCAGAGCTTTAGCCCTGCTCCTGCTACCTCCTGTAGCCCAGCCTGCTGTCTTCCCTGGGGTCTGAGGCTGGTGTCTGGCCGTCCGTATTGCCTTTGAAGATTGTCAGTGCACCCACTTCACTAGCTGGGGCCCTGGGGCTCTCTCTGGGTGGAGTAGAGATGGGACTAGACTGGTATATGGGCCTCTTGGTAGCAGACATGGACACAGAGATGGGAGCCCAAGTATAGTGGGAATTGAGCCTTCAGCTCCTAAGAAGCTGTGGAAAGATTTGAGGTACGGGAGCAGCAATAAATTGGGCAGGTACAAGGCAGTAAGCAGATTGAATGCAATGGCTGAGGAGCTCCCTAAACTCCAGTGAAGTAGAGATTGAGTCATTTCCCAACAGCAGTATAGATTGCCAAGCTGCAACTTTATCAGACATTTTCTTCTTTCTTACTCGTCCTCATTTATCCTGGAAACTCAGGCCATGGCAGGGCAGGGTGAGGGTTTCCTGCGCAGGGGTGGAGAGGGAGTCAGGAAGGGTGCATTATTTGGATGATTTTCTTGATCTTAAGAGGGATTTAGAAAGTAGACTTGCATGGGAAGGTGGGTAGAGAGGGCCTGCCCTGTCTGGGTTACAAGGGTCACGGCCTCCCCAGTTTCCAGGAGCCACAAATATGGGGGAAAGCAGGGTCCCCCAAGGTGGAGCAAACACTGGGGACCTTTGAGCAGGGAGGGAGCCCTGTCAATGATCTGTGGATTCAAGGAGTGTCTCATCTGCTTAGAGAAGCAATCTGCCCCTTCCGGCACCTCCTGCTTCCCATCCCCCTCTGCACCCCTGCCCTTGCCACCAGGTGGAATCCTGGAAGCCCCAACCCTCTCTGAGGAATGTGGAATGGCCCCTACACCGTCAGTGACAAAGAGAAGCCCCTTTGATAACTGAGTTGTGGCTGCCCATGTAGTCTTCCTGACACTTTATTTACCTGGGTCCCTCCTCTCACCCTCTTTTGCCGTTAAAAGCAGGATGTAGCTCTGGCTCCGTGGGGCCAGCACAGCTCCAGCCCCAGTCCAAGTCCAGCTCCAAGCTTCCCAAATAAGTTGGCCTCTTCAGAATGATTTGCTGAAGGCTTCTCTGGCGAGGCAGCTGGGGGAGACCAGAGGTACTGGCTGGAAAGGAGCCTTGAGCAGCAAGGTTTGGGATGCCCTTGCCAGGTGCTTCTCAGTTCAGGCCAAAAGGCTCTGAGGAAATTGCCAAGCACCTTGGGTCTAGAACTGAGAAAGCGCTGCTTGGGGCCCTAATGCAGGTCGTACCCCCATCCCCCCCAGGGCCACACACCTGCCCCCAGAGGCTGGGGGAGCCACCCCATCCACAGCAGGCCTCGGAATAGCCACCTAACAATGACCTGCTAGAGGCTAAGCCATCAGGATAAAGAGATCCAGGCCCTCTTCCCATCGGCCACCTCCACCCCTCTCTGGTTGCTCCCACCGCCTTGCCACTGCAGCACCCGATGGGAGGACAGCCTTAATATGCGAGGGCACATCCACTCTGAGGAGCTTGTCCAAGGACATCGTCATTGGCTTGCCCCTCACCCAACAGCCCAGACCCCAAGCTCATGGGCAGGGCCATGCCACTACTACGGACCCTTTTTTTCCAGGAAGGAAATTAATTAGTTTTCACAAGCATTTCCTTTTTCCAGCCCTTGAATCCCAAGTGAGTCTCAGGCTTCCCTGTAGTCCGGCCAGTTCTGGGCCTGGCATGACCCCTGGGGCCGAGCAACTAAGGCCACCCCCAAAGCATCTGGGTGGGCAGGCCAGGGCCCTTTCTCTGGTGCAGAGCACAGAGACACAGCTGGAAAACCAGGACAATTAGCCAGTGGCTTGCAGCCGGGCCATAAAAATGCAGGAAGTGGCCACCACAGGGCGGAGGGGATGGCTGTCCCCAATAAAGTGATTGTTACAAAGAATGCTCACATTCCGAAGACACAGGCTCAAGCCTGGGCCTCCGCTGACTTTCAGAGCTTGAGGCCTGGGAGGAGGTGTGGGGACGGAAGGAGGGACTGTGTCTCCAGGAAGAGGAGGAAGATGTTTACTAGATCAAAAGTCCGCAGTGCCCATCACTTAACCTCTCACATTCCTGCCCCATCAGGACTGCAGACACCCTTTCACACGCACACCCCATTCAATGATTTGAGTTTTGTAATGGGGCTTGCAATGTATTTTCTGGAGAGGTCCGATGACTCTCAGCTGTCTGGGCCAGGCTCAGGGGTTCCAGATAGATGACCTACTCAGGTCTCCCACCTCTTGAGTGCTCAGCTTGCTTCCTTAGGAAACACAAAGGACGAGAGGGACTAGCAAGCAAGAGATCCTGAGGCCCTGGACCTCTTTGGGCCTGGCGTCTCTGCACCATGCATTTTGGTGGGTGTCATCTGTAAAATGAAGAGCATGACAACACCAGCTTTGTTCCGGATCTAGGGAGAAGTGAGGATCAGGGGAGATAAAAGACATTAGAGCAAAAACAACAACAACAGAAAAGACACTGGAAAGGGCTCCAGAGATGATTAGATGAAGTGACAAATACCAGAAAGCACTTGACAAGGAGCATCAAGTGCCGATCTGGAGGAGAGAGGCCAGCACCCTGCCCGTTCCAGAGCCACCCATTCAGCCTGCCCAGCCCAGCCCAGCTGGCCCTGTGAATCCCAGCCTGGCACTGCCATCTGGATCCAGAGAGAAGGCGGACAGCCACCTCAGGCCCACTCCCTATAGTTGCTAAACCGAGAGAAGTGCGCGTGCAGTAGCCAGATCACCTTGGCCTGCACCCCTCTAGGTGCAAATGCCCAGCCAGGCCTGCAGCATAGGTCCCCACAGCCCTGGCCCCTTGGACACAATGCTTCAAAAACCAAGGAAGAGCCTTTCTCAACTCTTCCCCACCCAGAGCTTTTCAGAGGCGGTCATTAGTAATGGGCCAGAGTTGCCTTACCATCCCCTGGAGATGAAAAACAATTTTCTTCCAAGAATGTTTTATCCACCTTGTAAAGTGCTTTTAGGATCTAGGTACACATTACCAGACAGTCTAGGCTCCCCTTTCCTTGATTTTTAACCACATGTTTAAGGATAATAAGTAAACATATAAGTGTAGCTCGTGGATTTTTCATGAACACACGGTGTAACCAGTACCTCACTCTAGCAACCCCCTCCTGCTCCATTACTGCCCTCCACTAGCTTGATTACTAACTTGGTTTGTAGTTAAGACTTTTGAGTCTTAAGTGTGATTTCTTAAAATTAATTGCTTTAACTTAAATCCCAAATGTTAGATGGAAGGGAGATGCAGCCCACAGCTAGGGTCATAATTTATCTCATGCGGAAGGAGGAGCGGTTTCCTTGGGGGGAAAAAAATAAATGATCAGCGATGACAGTTGTTGGGGGCTCACGGGCTTCTGACCACGGCTCAAAGCCGGAAGGAAGCTCCGAATCTCTACTTCCTCCGCTCTTCACCTCATGGTTAGGTTAGAAAGGCTGTCATCAAACAATGGCTTCCCTTTTCTCTTAGAATAGAAGGAGCATCTTGAACCCCTCTTTTCTGCAAATGATGAACACAGCCCTTAGCCCCCAAGTTCAGATTCCCATCAAGACAGCTCTTCCCCCCTCTCTTTTGCAAGTTTCTTGATTTCATTCTTTGAACCTGTGATTGGAGGTTAAAGTGCACCGGGTTGGAAGGAGGAAGCTCTTAACAATAAAGGTTTGAATATTTAGCTGTGATCGAGTCGCCGCCTTCTCGAGAGCTGCCCCCCACCCCTTATCTTTTAAAATGCAAATCATATTTTGGGGGTTGTGCGCAGGGTGCGCGCTGCGCCTCGAAGCCTCCAGCCATTGGTGTCTGTGTCATTACTAATAGAGTCCTGTAAACACTCGTTAATCACGTAAGGCCTTTGGCCCCAGGCTCCGTACGCCAGCCAGTGGCGAGTCTTCCCCGCCTCTGCAGCCCGGTGGAAAGGAGGTGGGAGGAAAGAAGGAAGAAAGGGAGGGAGGGAGGGGGGAGACAGGCCAGGGACAAGGACGTGAGCATGTACCCCAGCTCCGTGCGCCACTCTGGCGGCCTCAACCTGGCCCCGCAGAACTTCGTCAGTGCCCCCCAGTACCCGGACTACGGCGGCTATCATGTGGCCGCGGCGGCCGCGGCGGCCGCGAACTTGGACAACCCGCACCACCATCCACACCACCACCCGCACCACCCGCCCGCTGCGCCTTCCTGTGCTTCGGGATTGCTGCAGACTCTCAACCCTGGCCCTCCCGGGCCCGCCGCCACTGCTGCCACTGAGCAGTTGTCCCCCGGTGGCCAGAGGCGGAACCTGTGC
>NW_006297833.1:522160-522408 GCF_000327345.1 Myotis davidii
CCTTTCGCTCCCTGCGGCAGCCCCCAGCGTCCGTGCCCAGGCAGCATGGTGAGGTTGGCTGTCGGGACCTCGCCACCATGTACGTGAGCTACCTCCTGGACAAGGACGTGAGCATGTACCCCAGCTCCGTGCGCCACTCTGGCGGCCTCAACCTGGCCCCGCAGAACTTCGTCAGTGCCCCCCAGTACCCGGACTACGGCGGCTATCATGTGGCCGCGGCGGCCGCGGCGGCCGCGAACTTGGACAAT
>NW_006297833.1:522747-523902 GCF_000327345.1 Myotis davidii
CTCGGAAGCCAAGGTAAGCGCGGCGCGCCCCGCGCGAAGGCGCCCTGGGAGGTGCGGACCCGCACCGGCTGCTGGACGGGCCGCGTGTCCCGTGCGCACCCGGGTGTCGCGGGCTGTTGGGGGCTCCGCGCCAGGAAGGAGGGTCCGGGTGACAACATCAGGAAGCCCGGGCCCTCGGGGCTTCCCTAGCCCCAGCGCCTAGGCTGGAGGGGGTCGGGAGTGAGTATTTTGGTTGCACACCCCGGCTCAGTTTCGGGGAGCACGGCTGTACCAAGGGGGTCGCGTCCTCCCCGCTTGCTGCCTCCGCTCGCACTCGGTGCGCAGCTTCCAGTCACCTGGAAGAGGGAGTCTCCCACTGTGCCGGCAGGGCTCTGGACCTCTCTCTCCACGCCCTCCTTCCGCATCCGACGGCTCAGGAGAGTGGTGACCTGGGCGGCCAGGCGGACGCCCTGTGGGTCCGGGTCTAGCCTTTCGGGCTAACTCAAGGGATCGGAGCTGCAGCAAGTCGGAGAGGTTCTGTGTCTGGAAAGGAGGTGTTGACTCAGTCTAGGAACTAAGGGGGCGCGCCCCGGTCTTTGAACTTTTGATCTGCAAAAGGGTTGTTTCAATCTGAAGCAGGAGGGCAAGAAACCGCAGAAGGGAGGAGAAACCGTGGTGCGGATTTAGTCTCTGCTCCAGACAGGAGTCGTTTGTTCCGAATAGGGAGTCTCGGGGTGTGTGTGTGTGTGTGAGTGTGTGCGCGCGCGCCAGATGCTTGCTCAGGAGCTGTTCCTGCAAAGGTTCTAGGTTTGCCGGACTGTGGGCCTCATTGGTTCCAGGGATGCCACTTACAGTGTCGGGAAGTGTGCTGGGGAGAGTCCTGTTGGCATCTCCTTTTTATTCCATGAGATCTTCCCAGCCCTCTGCACTTCCGCCTTTTTCTCTTCCCTCCTTTCTGCCTCAGCCAGGCCGCAAGCAGGTTATGGTCACTTCACAGAAGTTTATAGCCAATTACAGCCGCATACATCAGAGCAGCCGTCGGGGGCTGTCTCTGGGCATCGGTTTCTGTGTCACTGGGCACAGGCCAGGATCGTTCGGTGGGAAATGTGGCCGCCCAGGGAGAAGCCACAGGACCGGCCTGGAGGCTTGGTTCCTTCCCCTGGAGGGGGCGCCCTG
>NW_006297833.1:523968-529564 GCF_000327345.1 Myotis davidii
AGCCTGCCAGGGGCGCAGCAGGCGGGGACCCGACGGCTTGAGGAGGGGGGGGGTGTCTCTGGCGGGTCCCGAGAGAGCGTAGAGAGGAGGGAGAGGGAGGGGAGACACAGGAGCCCAGGCCGAGGGGTCAGCAGATGAGAGGCCGCTGTGAAGTCCCGCGCCAAGGTGGTAAGGCCGCCGCGGGCGCCGGGCGCCCTTGTGATGTTAATGTGGGGAGGCCGCGGCCCGCGGGCCGGAGCCCGGCTCCTCTGCTGAGCGTCATCTGTCAAGGGGCGAGGGGGAGGTACTCAGCCCGGCCCGCTTTGATATACACCTTCCCAGCCTTGCCATTGTCTCTTTTAGGGCCCGGAAAGAGGGTGGTGACTTTCGCAGTCAATAATGAATTCTGGCAAGTCCCTCTCATCTCTCCCCTCTTCCAGTGTCCTCCTTAGTTCCCAGGGGGTGCGGGGCGCCTCCAAGACCCTTGGGCGCGGGCCGCAGAGCGCCAAGGGGCCTGGTCACCGCGGTTACCGGCCCGGCCGCGGTGTTCAGCACCCGAGCACCTCAAGGCGAGTGTCTCTACTGGGGAGCTGGGCTCGGAGGACTCCTTTGCACCCCGCTCCCCAGCCCTGGAGGTGTGTTTCGTAGCTCCAACCTGACTTCAGTGCCAGCCGCGCCTCTACTCTCTGCCTAACCTAGTCTGTTTCTCAGTTTCCTCGTCTGTGAAAAGGGGCGACTACCTGTGAGGCGGTAACGCGTGGGAATGCGCCCACCTCTTGGCAGACCCTGGAGACGTGTTAGTTCTCTTCACTTTTTTCGGTGGCGCGGGGTCGGGGCCGCTGCGCCCATTCAAATGCGCCTGCCGGGCGGTGTTTATGTTAATGCGCCTGGCGGGGAGGGGGATGAAAGCTGGGGCCGCCATTTGCTCAGTAGTGGTAATTCAAACAGAATGCGGTTGTTATTAAGGCATTGAAAGGGCTTTTCTTTGATAAGATCGCCTTGTCCGGCATTGTTTGCGACTGTGTTCCCCTTTCAGCGGCTTAGGGGAGCTCCCTCTGATCCAGCCTGTATCTTCCCAGGGAGCTTTTGTTATGGTTTGCAAAGGGTTTTACCTGAACAAAGTCGGCCTGCGGGGCATTAAACACCTCGGAGTAGCTCCCAGACCTTTTAGATCTTTCGGTCGGGCTGGGCACTGGGCAGCTGAGCCAGTTCTGCTTCCAGAAGACCCCTGCCTGGCCATGGCTCTGCGAGGGTTGACCCAGGACAGGACAGGCAGGCGCGGCGGAGACACCAGGCTCTGGTCTGCTCCAGTTGCGGAGGCACCATTTGTCAAGGCTCTTCCGTAAAACAATCAATCCCAGGTTTAATATGTTGACTTACCCAGTGAGTACAGATCCCTGGTCGGGATAACTCTGCAGGGTTTGCGGCAGATAGAAAGGGGGGGATTGAAACACAGAGTGGAAAATGCCCAACCGGGCTTCCCCAGGTGTATATATATATATATATATATAGTCCCCAGTGGGACCGCTTTCTGCTTGCAGATCCCCCCTCCCCCTCAGAATTCCTGCAGAGGGGCCTAGTGGTGGTGGGGGGCTTGAGGAAACCAATGCATACTCACAATCCCAGCTGTTCTTAGGTGGGCTTTCATCTCTGGTTGGCCTGAAAATGTGAATATTCCTGGGACTCTGGGTACTCTGCCCTGTTCTCTTTACCTTTGGGCCTAGCCAGCTCCAGTACCACATTTGGTTCACCAAAATGGTGGTTGGCTTCTGCTTTCTTCTGTGTGTAGAGGTTTTAGTTTTTTTTTTAATTTTTAAAAACCACTTAACCCCAAGGTTAGTTTAGTTGCCCTGTAGAGCCCCCCCCCCTTCTGTTGGGGAGGGTCTTGTCAGACTGGCAGGACAACCCCTGGCCCCCTGGGTGGTGAGGAAGAGAAATGGGCCTTGGGTTAGAGAGGTTTGTCATTACCCATGACTGATGGGCCTTGTAGTTCTCAGCTCTGACTTCTTTTTCCTCCAGTGAAAACCAGGACGAAAGACAAATACCGGGTGGTGTACACGGACCATCAGCGGCTGGAGCTGGAGAAGGAGTTTCACTACAGTCGTTACATCACCATCCGGAGGAAAGCTGAGCTGGCTGCCACCCTGGGGCTGTCCGAGAGGCAGGTGCGAACTGCCCTTCTCCCTCCTGACCTGGCCACTGCCTGAGGGAAGGGGGTTTTCCTGTGGGGGGATTTAGAAGCCAGGCTGCTGCATCCACCCAGTTCTGTGAGCAGCGTAAAGTAGTAGGATGGAAAGCATTTTCCTTCTGAATGCTAAAAAAAAATTATAAAAAAGGCTCCTTCCACCTGTGGTCTTTTTGGATGATGTTGAATATTTCTATTTGTTTGGGGGAGGGAGGGGGGTGTCTGGGAGAAAAAAAACCCCAGTATTAGTTTAATCCAGAATTCTATTTGGGTCAATGAATAAAGACTTAAAGACCTATTCTCTATGGGCCCAGCACTGTGCCTGGAAAAAATTAATAGACCCCCAGTTCCTGCCCTTTAAAACTAGAGGGGTGAGACTTGGCTCACAAACTCTCTATATAATCTAGAAAAAAACAGGTCACATTCACAGCCAGGAAGCTCACATTAAATCTCATTCTCCGCCCCAAGGTGAAGACGATTACTTTTTAATTTAGCTGTGAGAGGCTAAAGGTTGTCATCTGAAGTCCATCTAGCCCTGGCTTCCTGTTGCTTGTTACAGAAAGGGTCTGTGGTTTCTGTGTTTCTTGGGTCTGAGGCTCTGAGCTTTTCCAGTAAAGTTGCAGATAAAGGTTCCTTTGGAAAGAAACCTGGGGGGAAAGGTGTGTGTGGGTGAGGCGCTTCTCTCAGGATGCTGAGTTGGGCTTGAGAGGGCTCCCTGGGCAGTTATGGAGAAATCCCAAGAAAGGCTGAGATAGGGTTTGGGGGTCCTTCCTGAGAGAGGGCACTTCTTTATTGATGCTAGTGCTGATACCGGCTCTCCCCCTTTCTCCCCCTCACATTCTCTTCTTTACCATCTTCTGTTTTCCCCACCTGTCCATTTCCAGGTTAAAATTTGGTTTCAGAACCGCAGAGCGAAGGAAAGGAAAATCAACAAGAAGAAATTGCAGCAGCAACAGCAGCCTCCACCACCTACAGCCCAGCCTCCCCAGCCGCAGCCAGGTCCTCTGAGAAGTGTCCCGGAGCCCCTGAGTCCTGTGTCTTCCCTGCAAGGCTCCGTGCCAGGCTCTGTCACTGGGGTTCTGGGGCCAACTGGGGGGGTGTTGAACCCCACTGTCACCCAGTGACCCACAGTGGCCTGCAGCAGCAGAGCAATTCCAGGCTGAGCCACGAGGAGCACGGACTCTGCTCGAATCCTCAGGAGAGACCCCTCCCTCCCACCCACAATGTGCACCAACCTATCCAGCTCTCAGAGGAAAAATGGCGCCAGGAGCAAATACAAGTGGGGTCGAAACCTCAAGGAAGACGCTGTCCCAGAATTTGACTTTTTTCGGCCTGACTCTTTCTGCCAGTGAGGAGACTGAAATGACGACCACCGGGACTTCACGGGGGAACTGGCGGAAGCATTGTCTCGACTGGCTAAACAGACCAGGCTTTCAGCCCCTCCTCTCCAGTTCTTTACCTCCAAAATCTGCAGGAGGCACCTCTGGTTGGAGTTGAGGGGAGAAAGGGACTCAGGGGAACGCCAGTGCGTAGAGCAAGATGGCTACTGCCTACTCACTGTCATCCAAGGACCAGCTGGCCCCTCCAGCTTCAAGGGCAGGCAAAGTTTACACTGCAGAAGTCAGAGGCAGCTAAGATAGAGACCTGAACCGACCGCAGACTGCAGAACCCCCAGGTGTTTGTCTTTCTTCTCTTCCCTCTCCAGACCAGGAAAGGCTTGGCTGGTGTTTGTGTGGTGAATGGTGTGAGGGGCGGTTTGGGACTCCAGGCCTGACGGGCGGAGCTGGGCCTTGTTTAGAAAGCCTGTCACCAGAGCTTCTCTGGGCTGAATGGATGTCGGTGCTATAAATGCCAGAGCCGACCTGGACTTCCTGTCATTTTCACAATCTGGGGACTGACGAAGAAAGGGGGCTGTTGCTGCTGCTGGAGTTGTTGGTCTGTGTAACATCCCAGCCAGTCTTTACAAAGCCTCTGGATCCATGGGGAGAGAAGTGACATGGTGAAGGGAAGTGGGGGTATTTGAACACAGTTGAATTTTTTCTATAAAGAAAAAGAGATAAATGAGCTTTTCAGATTTCAGATTCTGTATTTATTGTCTTCAGATTTTGTCAAGAATTATTATTTTTTTTAAAGAAGAAAGGAACATCTCTTCTTGCCAAGGAGAATTAGCAAAATCAGGGAGAGGGTGGAGAAGGTTTTCTGGACAGCCTCATTTTACCCCAGAGCGCTAGAAGCCGGAGAGAGCAGGTTCTGAGACCTTCCCTGCCCCCAAGCTTGAGCCCAGCCTAGATTGTGAAACTCGTGGTTCTCCTGGGGGTGCCTCTGGGCAAAATGCACACCTGAATGGGCCGCTGCTTCCTAGCTGCGGTGAGTTTTGGGGGCTAGGCCTCAGAGGGCCCCTCATGGCTCTCATCAAATTCACACCAAGGCAACTGCAAACATTCCCTTCACCAGTGATTCGCTTCTTCCTAGGAAAGCTCCACAATCCAGCCAGTTAAATCTGAGCATTAAGCAAAAAAAAAAAAAAAAAAAAAAAAAAAAAAAAAAAAAGTTTATTTTCTGTTTTCCCAAGGAATATTTCCCTGAATACAGTTTGTGAATACTCGGGCATTGATGGGAGCCCTTTCTGCCACCACCCCTTGCCCTGTCCCGAGCAGCTTCCCCCTCTCTCTCCCCTCCCCCGCACCTGTCCCATAAACAAGAATTCGAGAACCAGTATAAGAAGATCCTTTTAGTGACGGTTGCTTGTTATCCGGCTGATTCGCTGGGGACCTGGCTGCTGTTCTTGAGGTTCTTGGTCCCAGAAACCGCCGAGCTGGGCACTCTGCTCATGGCTTCGCCTCCGTTTGGGTCTTCTCATGAGTCCCTCGAGCCCTACTCAGAGCCTCCTGGAAGGAGGAGGTGCCCCGAGGGCTGGGGAGGACCAGCGGAGCTGCGAGGCATAAATCCCTCTGCAGCATCTCCCCAATTCTTTCCGGGTAGCGCATTCGCTCTGGGGTTGGGAAGGGGCTCTGGTGGCTGAGCCTGGAGTTGGGGGTGCAGTGCCTGGCCGCCTCGCCCACGGGAGAAGTCGAGTTGGGGTCCGCTGAGCAGGGATCCCGGGCTCCAGCGTGTTGAGGCGCCGAGAGGGGAGCCGAGCGCCCGCGCGGACTGTGTCCCCCTCGCGCACCCCCCCTCCCTTCCCGCCTCCCCTCTTCGCCGCCGCCGTGGTTGCTATGCGTTGCTGTGAAACGCCTGTCAATAAACCCTGTTTGGAGTGGAGCGAGAGCCCAAGGGCTGTTTGTTTAGTGGTTAGAGGTTCAAAAGTCGGCATTGTCCCGCGGCTAGCGATTACAGCTCTTCCCCTGCCCGGCCCGGTCTCGGGCTCTGACGCCGGCGCTAGTCCGCCCGCGCCGGGCGCTTCCGGGCGAGGAGGGCGCTCAGCTGCTCCCA
>NW_006297833.1:529696-533975 GCF_000327345.1 Myotis davidii
GGGCGCGCGCGCTCTGGGAAGAGCGCCTCGGATCCGACCCGGGGACCCAGTTCTGACCCAGCAGGAGGTGCCAGCTCCAGCACCTCTCCCACCCCAGCCACTTCCAAACTGGGGCCGGGTGAGATTTCCCCACCAGGGCAACGCGCCTGCTGAAAACGAAGTTCAGCGAAGGCAGGCTCAGAGGATCCTTGGATCTGTTCGGTGCTTAAGAAAAAACAAATTTGGCGGAGGGGAGACATCCACCATTCTAAAAGGGTCTTTTTGCACAGGACGTTTCCTTAAAATATTACAGTAGCCCTAGCCGGTTTGGCACAGCGGATATAGCGTCGGTCCACAGGCTGAAGGATCCGGGTTTGATTCTCCATCCCAGGCGCATGCGGGAGGCAACCAAGGATAGCCAACGTGTCTCTTTCACGTCGGAGTTTCTCTGTCTTTCCCCCTCCTTTTCCCTCTAAAAATCAATTAAGAAAATATCCTCGGTTGAGGAATAACAACAAAGAAAAAAGAAAAAAGTTACAGTACTTTGGGTACGATACTAATATATGGAAAGACTGAGAACTTAGGATAAACAAGGGAAGAGGAAGTACCAGCATTATGGAACTTAGGTTTTTTAAAAAAGGTATATGTGGAGAGAAGACAGCCTGAGTCTTTTTTTTTTCTTCCGTGAACAATTCATGAGTTTACCATATTCATCCAATAAAGTTACAGCCCTGGGCAAACTACGGTCTGGCCCGCGGGCCGGATCCGGCCCCTTTGAAATGAATAAAACTAAAAAAAAAAAAAAAAAGACCGTACCCTTTTATGTAATGATGTTTACTTTGAATTTATATTAGTCACACAAACACTCCATCCATGCTTTTGTTCCGGCTCTCCGGTCCAGTTTAAGAACCCATTGTGGCCCTCGAGTCAAAAAGTTTGCCCACCCCTGAAAGATGTACTGCTGATGAAAGCAGAAAACATTTCAATGAGTTTCACTTCTTTCTGAAAATATATACATAGTAAGATGCCTACAATAGTCAAGAAACCAGTCTTAAATAGAAATCTGAATATATAAACAACATTCTTGCTGTTATTCACAACACTCAGGAAAAAATAAGAGCAGGCTGACATGAAGGAAATCTCAGTTGCAGAATCTTAAGAAGAGATTACGTGGCTTTTAGGGGCCCTATTTTTACCTGGTTTTAGAGTCAAGCTGCTGTTTACTAGTTTAATGACCTTGGGGAGACCACAAGCTCTGAGCCACCTCTTCTGCATTTGCATACGAGATAATGTAATATGAGATAATGTAAGCATACTTTTAGGATTAGATCCTGATAATTGCAGGAGCTGCTGCTTTTTTTTTCCATCACAAATCATTTTCTCTGCAAAGTGTGCATTTTCTTTCTCTTACAAAGAAACTGTGAACATGGATAATGTCTCCACTCATGATAGTATAACCCCTTTCCAGAACTGTTTTTAATGCATTCAATTTGCTTACTTCACAGTAGCCTCAAGTCTGTTGTCTCTTATCTCCACAGCCTCAGAGTCTGCATAAAATCGCAAGTCGCAAAGCACTAATATTCCGGATGTGAAGATGACTTATTGATCTGCACAGCTTGTCCTTTTATCTACCAGATGTGTCCCCCCCTTATAGTTGTACTTAGGAGACAAATTGGTTGAAGATGTAGTGGGAACCTCTTTAAGTTGCTTTATTTTGAAACAAGTTCCATCCCAGCATCTCAAAATCAATTCTGTACTCTTTAATTTAGTCTGTTATTTTAAGGTAAATTATTTTCTTAAAAAAACTTTTTTTTTATTGATTTTAGAGAGGAAGGGAGAGGGATAGAGAGAGATAGAAACATCAATGATGAGAGAGAATCATTGCACGCTACCTACTTGGGATCGAGCCTGCAAACCAGGCATGTGCCCTTGGTAGGAATCTAACCTGGGACCCTTCAGTCTGCAGAGCGACACTATCCACTGAGCAAAACTGGCCAGGGCTGTAATCGAACCTGGGACCCTTCAGTCAGCTAGGGCTGTAAATTATTTTCTTAAATTACATTTAAACCATACAAACTTCTAATCACCATAACTCTTACATTTAGCCATATTTTCCTTTCTTCTCTACTCTTGTTCTTCAAGATGATGATTATGATTTAGGGAAACGAGCAGGTTTTATTGGTAACTGGGAAGAGATGAGTGAGAGTGGGTCAAAACAATCACTATATTTACTTAGCTACAAATCAGAGAGAATATATACTTATATCATGACTTCTTTGAAGGTTATGAAATTAGATCTAAGAAAAAAGCCCTTCAAATTCCAAACAAGGAAAGTAGAATCTGTCAGTCACAGATTTTATACCAACATTTACCTTGAAGAATCAGTTTAGAAAAGGTGGGGGCAATTGCATAAGTGACTTTTGGTTCCAATGTTTCTAGTACCCAAATGTTACATCAGTTTTAACAATAGCTTTTCCAAATTGGAATTTGTCATTACTCTCAATGAATGGAGATAATATCAACTAACTTGCCAGATCCCCAAGTAAAATGACCAATTTGCTTTTCTTTCTGCAGGATCCTGGTGATTCTGTGCTAGAGATCTAATCCATAAACCAGAACACAACCAGTTTTGATCCATGAAAAAGAGTTCCCTGAGATCAAATGATAAGCAAACTGCTCCTTCACACACTCAAATTTACTTAATAGTATTCAGGTCATATATTGGGTTTATATGGACAATATTTTATTGATAAGACCCCAAATATTCATGCAATTTAATACTTGTGTTTTAATTTCTAGGAAAGGAATTATTTTCTAATTGTTCATGTGTTATCTCAGGACTTCCAGGATTGGCAGTCTGCTATCATAACACGTGGTATCTACAGTATGACAATAATAGGTTTTATATAAGAGGTGGTTGATAAATTCCTCTCTAACCTCAGCAAACAATGAAAAACAATGTAGGAGCTAAAGTACAAATATACAATGGGCTGTTGTGTGGCACTTAAAAAATTGTTGTTGATTAGTAGAATCAGCAGCAGAGATTAAGTACCGAAGCCACAGATTAGACGTTGTTAAAAATGACCTGGGCAGACTGTCTTTTATTCATGAAAGACACGGTGTGTTGTTCTTTACCTCTAATGCATTAAAAACAACTCAAACCAACACCAAACAGAAAAGCCCCTCAACAAAACTAGATTCTATTTGCAGCCCCTCCTCCAGTCTCCTAGGCAGAATTATGGTAATGTGTATGTGCATTGCTAAAAACAAACAGAAGATATAATTAAGCAAGAACCAGAGGCCATTGTCCAATAAGTAGTGATATACAAGAGTGCAGGCAGAACAAAAAGGAAGACTGCTTGTCTGGAATCCACACACATACAAAATAAAAATATAATTTTTCCTCTCAAACCACTTCATTGAAAATAATGTAAACTTCAAAAATCCAAATTCCTCTAATTATTTTTATTTGTTCCTACTATAATTTTCATCATACCTCTGAATTTCATATAACCATCTTTATACTTTTAGATATCTGTTAGTGACATATTGTTATGCACATTAGATACTATTCAGATACCGTCCTTGGTCATGATCTTAAGGCCACAGAAAACCAACAATCAACATTTATTTCTCATTCCTTCCAGTCTTGAGATATACATCCAGTCTTAGTGTTGCTCCTCTTGGGGTGGATACTTGGCCAGAACTAAGAGCTAAAAGACCAAATGACCAAATGAACTAAATGACCAACTGACCCTGCGGTTTGCAGCTGTTCAGTGAGTACATTTTTAGATGGGCTTGGTAGACTGAGTAAGCTACTTTTGCAAATCTAAAGCCAGAAAACGCGACAAGCAGCAAGCTGCTTCCTCAGCGGAAACTTTTCATTTATTCCCACCTCTACCTCAAAGAAAATGCTGTCTGGATTTGAAACTTTGAATGTTTTAGACAGAAAAAATGGAAGAAAACTTTGCTCATGCCCCAAGAGGCTAGTTATTTTACACAGGCCTGGGAGAAGCATGGGCCATTGGCATCAAGACATCTGCGCTCAGCCCAGCCATCTGGAAGGTAGAGCTCAGGTGGCCGCGGCCTCCTTCCTTCCCCTGGGGCCTGGACGGAGGAGTCACATGGCTCCCTGACTCTCCCCCAGGCCACCAGCGCCCACAGCCCAACCCCTCCAGCGTTCAGTCTTCTGACACCTGGCGACCGAGAACAGGCTCCCCGCCCGCCTGTGACAGTCGCCGGCCCGCCCCCCGTCCTGGCTTCGGCCCGGGACTCGGGACTGGCAGCCGCCTCCTGGGTG
>NW_006297833.1:534012-534366 GCF_000327345.1 Myotis davidii
AGGCAGCGGGGATCCCAGGCACTTTCTTTTTCTTCTTTGGGACAGCTGGACTTCCGCAGTTAATTTTGTCACTATAGGTAAACAGCCTACGACTTAACTTTTTAAAAAATTGATTTTAGAGAGGAAGGCAGAGGGAGAGAGAAACATCAATGATGAGAGAATCATTGACCAGCTGCCTCCTGCACGCCCCGCACCGGGGATCGAGCCCGCAACCCGGGCATGCGCCCTGTTCGGAATCGAACCTTGGCCTCCTGGTTCACAGGTTGACGTTCAACCACTGCCACGCCCGCCGGGGCGCCCTCCCCTAGGGCTTTTAAAAGGCGCGCCCCGCTAAAAGCGGGGAAGGTGAGGGGG
>NW_006297833.1:534617-538346 GCF_000327345.1 Myotis davidii
TGCACCTGTCCGCCTTCCCCGCCGCGTTTCGCACGTCCGCCCCTCGCAGCCGCCGAAAGGGGGTCCGCGGTCGGCTCTGGGGGTCGGGGATGGGGCGGAGGCCATCTCCCCTAGAACCGGATCGGGCCCGCGGATTCCGTCCCTTTCGCGTTCATCTCGGTAACAAGTCAACGTGCTCTGCCCCCACCAGCCTCCAGATTCTTTACGGTAGATGGTCAGTGGCGGTTCCAGGGCTGGTCCCCAACCCGCGCCCGCTTCGGGGTGTGGAGAAGGGGGATGGAACCTTCTTTATCTCGGCTCACAGCTAAATAATTTACTCCACGTCCTCCAGGCCTGCCAGTTCCCTTCCCCGCACCACTGCCCTGGACTTCCTGCTTCGTGCAGCCCCAGGACAGAAAGGCCAAGTGTCAATAAAAGTTAATATTAATAGCGGTGGCGGCGCTGTGCAGGCACTTCTCCCACACTTCATCTCCGCTCCGGCCCTCTTTCTCTAAGCCCGGCCCCTTCCTCTGGAGGCGGGACTGCACATTGGGGTGCATTCCTGAAAGAAGGACCCTTGGGCCCCATTCTTTGCAAATCTCCTCCAGGTCGCTGAGCGCGGGGAGTGGCAGGGTAGAGAGCGCACACAGTAGCCGCCACTGCAAGCATCCTCAGCCCACCGGCTCCGGCTGGAAAACGCCTAATTGAGATAAGCGTGCGGGGCGGCGTGGTGACCCGAGGGGGACCTACTGGAAGGGAAGGGGCAGAACAAACTAAGGAGAGGGAGGTGGGAGAGTTCGGGGAGAAAAATTTACCTGTAACTGTCAATTGTTCAACAAACACAAAATTAGACAACAAACCAATACTGCATAAAGAATACTTAACAGTGTCAAGGACACATTTTTCTAACCTGCTGTCTTTCCGGGAGCGGAGTCTGGTTGGGCTTAAGTTTTCATTCATGCAAGTTATTTTGTATTAAGAAATTAAAATTCCTGACCTAGCCGGTTTGGCTCAGTGGATAGAGAGCATGCAGACTAAAGGGTCCCAGGTTCAATTCTGGCCAAGGGCACACGCCTGGGTTGTGGGCTCCATCCCCCACAGTGGGGGACCTTGCAGGAGGCAGCCAATTAATGGTTCTCTCTCATCATTGATGTTTCTATCTCTCTGAAATCAATAATAAAAAAAGAAATTACAATTCCTTCCAACGAATTTTTTAATATATATATACTTCAGAGAGGAAGGAAGAGGAAGAGAGAAATAGAAACATCAATGATAAGAGAGAATCATCCATCGGCTGCTGCCTCCCGCACCACCCACAGTGGGAATAGAGCCCACAGCCCTGGCATGTGACTGGGAATTGAACCCAGGACCTCCTGGTTCGTAATTGGCTGCTCAGCCACTGATCCAGGAAGCCAGGCTCTTCAAACAAATTTAAACCATGCAGAGAAGTGAAAACGATTAATAATTTCTTTCATTCTATCAATCCAGCCCCCTGGGTTATCAATGTTAGTGTCCCGGTCCACATCATTGCAAGATTTTTTCTGCTTACACAAACATATATTACATACCACCTTGTTCTGCCTTATCTTTCCTTTAAATAAAAGCACCAAATAAATAAAGTCATACTTTACGTTGTTATTTGCTTTTATCACTTAATAATATATCATGGGCATTTCCCCAGCCCATTACATATAAATCCAACCGATTCTTTTTAAAGGCCACCATATTTCATAAATTTGGATATACCAGAATTTTATTCAGTCATTTATTCAACAATTTCTTTGAATGTTTATTATGTTCAGGTGCTGGGAAAACAGTATTAAGATGACAGATATGAATCCCTGTCCTTGTGAAACTTAATTTCTAGTGGGGAGAGATGTATTTCTTTAACTCCTTCCCTAATGATGGGTAATCAAGTTGCCAGAGGTTTGCTATTATAAACGGTACAGATGTAAATATCTTTTTACATATATCTTTTTGTATCTTTGTATTTTTTGAGTTTTTAAAAATATATTTTATTTATTTCAGAGAGGAAGGGATAGGGAGAGATAGAAACATCAATGCTGAAAGAGAATCATGATTGGCTGCCTCCCAACCTGACCAGGAATCAAACCATGACCTCCTGGTTCACTAAGACACACCGGTTGGGCTATTTTTCATTTTTAAAAATTATTTTTAATAATGGTAAAATATACATAGCATGAATTTAGCATCTTAACTATTTTAAAAATAATTTTAATTGATTCTTTCAGAGAGAGAAGGAGGGAGAGGGATAGAGAGATAGAAACATTAATGAGAGAGGAACATCATTGATCAGCTGCATGAGCTGCCTCCTGCATTAACCCTATTAGGGATTGAGCCCACAACCTGGACATGCACCGTGACCCGGAATCCAATCAGTGGTCTCTTGGTTCCTTGGATCTCTTGATGCTCAACCACTAAGTCACACTGGTCAGGCTTTTGCTTTTTTGTGGCAGCAGTGGGATCTGAAGTTGACTATTTTTAAGTGTACAATTTAGTATTGTTAAGAACATTCACATTATTGTGCAATGAATCTACAAAAAATTTTTCATCTTGCGAAATTGAAAATCTGTAACCACTAAACAACAGTCCCCATTCCCCCTTACTCCCAAGTACTGGTAGCCACCATTTCACTTTTTGTCTCTATTAGTGTGAAAGATAATACACCATGACCAAGTGGGATTTATTCCAGGGATGCAAGGATGGTACAATATCAGAAGAAATAAAAGAGAACCACAGGGTTATTTACTACTTTATTTTATTTTATTTTTAAATTTTATTTTGGCCTGTAGTTCTCTTTTTTTTGTGGTATCTTGATTGGTTTTGGGATTAGGGTAATGCTGGCTGCATAGAAAGAGCTTGGAAGTGTGCCTTCCTCTTGAATTTTTTGGAATAGTCTGAGGAGGATAGTTTTAGTTCTTTGAATGGTTGTTAGAACTCCCTTGTAAAGCCGTTCGGACCAGGGCTTTTGTTTGCTGGAAGATTTTTGATCGCTGTTTCAATTTCTTTGGTAGTTATTGGCCTATTCAGGTTTTTTGATTCTTCTTGGTTGAGTTTTGGGAGCTTGTATTTTTCTAAGAATATGTCCATTTTGTCTAGGTTGTCCTTTTTGTTGGAGTAGAGTTGTTCATAATATTTTTTCATAATCGTTTGTATTCTGTGGGGTCTGTTGTTATTTCACCTCTTTCATTGCTGATTTTGTTTATTTGGGTCCTCTCTCTCTGCTTCTTGGTGAGCCTGGCTAGAGATTCATCAATCTTGTTTATCCTTTCAAAGAACCAGCTCTCGGTTTTGTTGATCTTTTGTATAGTTTTTTTGGTCTCTATTTCGTTTATCTCCACTCTGATCTTTATTATTTCCTTCCTTCTGCTTATGCTGGGCTTTTCTTGTTGCTCTCTTTCTAACTCTTTCGGTTGTAGGGTTAGGTAGTTTTTTTTACCATCGTCTCTTGTTTTTTTGCGGTAGGCTTGTAGAGCTATGAACTTCCCTCTCAAGACTGCTTTCACGGTGTCCCATAGATTTTTGATTATTGTGTTTTCATTATCGTTTGTTGCCATGATGCTTTTTATTTCTTCTTTGATTTCTCTGGTAACCCATCGTTTAATAGCATGCTATTTAGCCTTCAGGTGTTTGATTTTTTAAATTGTTTTATAGTAGTTGATTTCTAGTTTTATGCCTTTGTGGTCTGAGATGGTGCTTGATATGATTTCTATCTTCTTGAATTTTACG
>NW_006297833.1:539749-561476 GCF_000327345.1 Myotis davidii
AAGGTGCAGAGCTTGTCCGAGTCTGTGTATTCACACTGTTTGAGATCCGATATTCCTCGGTTTGCAGCTGGTCCCTGGGTGTTGTGGTTTTAGTGTCCCGGGATGTATAGGCCTAGTGTGGCTACTTTAGGTACCTCATGTATGTGTAATCATATAGTATTTGTCTGTTGTGTCTGGCTTATTTCTTTTAGCATAATGTCCTCAGATTTTATCCATGTTGAGGCATATGGCAGAATTCCTCCCCCTTTAAGGCTGAATAAATATAGCATTGTATACATATGACACGTTTTGTTTAAATCTCCATCCATTGAAGGACATTTACAACTTTTGGCTATTGTGAATAATACTACTATGAGCATGGGTGTACAAGTATCTCTTCAGGACCCTGTTTTTAATTCTTTTGGATATCCTATATAATAAAGAGCTAATATGCAAATGGTCATCACACCCTCATGCAGTCACGCCATAATGGCTCAGACACTTAACACTGGGGAGAGAGGAATGGGGACCAGCCAGGGACAAAGGAGCTTGCAAGAGAGGAATGGGGACCAGCAAGGCACAAATGAGCTCACAAGAGAGGAATTGGGACCAGCCAAGCTGCAGCCCAGGAGAGGGACAAGCCACCTGCCCCATGGTCCTGCATGCCAGCACCTGCAGCTGTGGCTGGCCTGGGTGAAGCTGGCCTGGGTCCTGGGTGCCTGCGGCCAGCCAGAGGGAGGGAAGCCTGGGTCCCAGGTGCCTATGACCAGCTGGAGGAGGGTATCCTGGGTCCCGGGTGCAGGGCAAGGCAGAGGCAGTTGGGGCAATCAGGCCAGCAGGGGAGCTGCTAGGAGTGATTAGGCAGGCAGGCAGAGGTGGTTAAGGGTGATCAGGCAGTCAGGCAGATGGGTTAGAGGCGATCAGGCAGGCAGGCAGGCGGTGCCAGATTGTGAGAGGCAGTCAGACATCGCCCGAGGGGTCCCAGATTGGAGAAGGTGCAGGCTGGGTTGAGGAACTCCCTGCCCCCCCAATGCATGAATTTCATGCATTGAATATATACATACTCTCTAATATATACATACTCTCCAGAAATAGATTTGTTGGATCATATGGTAATTCTGTGCTTAATATTTTACAGAACCATCGGACTATTTTTTCATAGCAGTTACACCATTATACATTCCTACAAACAGTGCACAAGGGTTCCAATTTCTCCACATCCTTGCCAACTTAGTACTCAAATATTTTTTGACAGTAGCCATCCTAATGGGTTTGAGGCAGTATCTCATTGTGGTTTGAATTTTTATTTCCCTAATTATTAGTGGTGTTATGAGCATCGTTTCATGTGCTTATTGGCTGTTTGCATATCTTCTTTGGAGTAATGCCTAGTCAAGTCCTTTACCTATAATTAATCAGATTGCCTTTTTGTTGTTGTTGAATTGTAGGAGTTCTTTATATATGAACCCCTTATCACCATTTGATTTGCAAATATTTTCTCCCACTTCATAAGTTGCCCTTTCCCTTTGTTGACTTGTGTTCTTTGATACACAGAAGTTTTTAATTTGAATGTAGCAAATGTACCAATGTTTTTCTTTTGTTGCTTGTGTTTTTGGTGTCATATCCAAGAACTCATTCCCAAATCTAATGTTATGAAGCTTTCCTCCTATGTTTTCTTTTAAGAATTTAACATTTTAGCTCTTAGGTTTAAATCTTTTATCCATTTTGAGTTAATTTTTGTATATAGTGTAGGGTAAGGGTCCAACTTTATTGTTTTACATGTGGATATCTTATTTTCCTAATATCCATCTGAGATTTTTAAAAATAAGTAAGTTTGTACCATTAGCACTTAATGATATGCCAAACATCTTTGGTTTCAGCTCTGTCATCTTATTTAATATAAAACTTGCTTATATACTGCTTCTTTAAAAAATATCATTTTCCTATATAGCCTGTATTTTCTGTAAAATTCTTGGGTCATGCTTTTTCCCTGAGTTCTTCTTAAGTACAGCTTCACTTTCTTCTAGTGTTGGATACTGATGTACTAGTTGCACTAATGTTCACAACTATAAAAATGGCCCCCAAATAGATGGTGGTTCACATACAATAAAAATTTATTTCTTCTCACAAAATACTATGAAGCAGATGTTTCTGGCTGACAGTGAAGCACTCTTCCATGTGGTAATTCAGTGACTTAAGCTTCTTTCATAATCCGCCAGTCCTTAGAATCTAGTTTTTGCTGGCATCCGGTTGGCAGAGTGGAGCACAAGCAGGGAGCAAAGCTGTTTCTTTAAAAGGCTAGGCCGCAAAGGGCACACATCACTCCCACTAACTTATTGTTGTCCAGACCTAGACAATGCCCCACCTATCTACATGGTGTATTAGGAAATGTAGACATGCTGTGTGTCCAGAAAGAAGAGAACATAAGATTTTCTTGAATATATGGCAGGCTCTACCATTGTGGCTTAGAAGTCTAAGTCAAGTATTACTATTTTACTCCTTTTAAGACAGTTGATCTTTTTAAAGTAGATGCCCAAATTATTGTTCCTTTATTTTTGAAGTTTAAGTACTTTACCAAGAATGGCTCCGTGATAAATTTTTTGTAGCATTCCCCCCATATAATAATATTTTTCTAAATCTACAGATTTGGTTCTGTTATTCCAGGAAAAAATGGAATAATTGTTTTGAATACTCTCGTTTTGAATAGTTTTGCAACTTTTGTTTTGTTTTCTTCTTTAGGCAAATACACTCAATTTCCTGTAATAAATATACTTGAGAGATTTGTTGTTGTCACAAAGTCACATTCCTGCAGATTCCAAAAGTATTTGTAACTTTAATTTGAGCAAGTCTGTGTTTTTCAGCTTGTAGGTTGCAACCTACGAGTGGGTCATGAAACCCATCTAGTGGGTTGTGACCTGCTGAAATAATTCATTTTCTATTGTGACATAAAAATCACCACAACTTAGCAGCTCAAAACAGCATACCTTTGTTATCTCACAGTTTTTATGGGTCAGGAGTCTGAGCACAGCCTGGCGGGGTCCTCTGCATGGGGTCTCACAGGCTGCAGTCCAGCGTGGGCCAGGCCCTAGTCTCATCTGAGGGCCCAACAGGGGAGTCATTCACTTCCAGGCCCACTCAGGTGGTTGGTGAAGGTGACTTCCCTGTGGCTTCGTAGCCAAAGGTCCTGCTGTGTGCTGCCGGTTGGCTGAAGGCTGCCCTGGGATCCTAAAAGCCCCCAACAATCCCTAACCCATGGGCTTCCTCAATATGGTCCTTTACTTTATCAACCTAATAAGGAGACACTGTCACCCTCAGAAGAAAGGAAGGCCCAGAAATTCTTGGGTGGGACTAGAGGAGGCAGGAGGCAGCTGTGGGTTCAGCTGGTGTTACATTGATTACGTGGTTCCCTCTGGTGGGTTTGCAGCTCACTTTCTTTCTTTTTTAAAAATTTAATTGATTTCAGAGAGGGAGAGGGAGAGCGAGATAGAAACATCAGTAATGAGAAAGAATCGTTGATTGGCTGCCTCCAGCATGCCCCCTACTGGGGATCGAGCCTGCAACTCAGGCGTGTGCCTTTGACAGGAATCAAACCTGGGACTCTGCAGGCCAATGCTCTATCCACTGAGCCAAACCAGCTAGGTCTGCAGCTCCTTATTTTCATAACCAACTCTGGAGACTGCCGTGCAAGGCTGGTGCCCAGCCAGCATGGGGCCCCTTCCATATCTTTGTACTTTTATTTTTTTATAATTTTTTAAAATACTCACCCGAGGATATTTTTCCGTTGATTTTAGAGAGAGTGGAAGAGAGAGGGAAAGACAGAGAGGAACATTGATGTGAGAGAAACACAATGATTGGTTGCCTGCTGCACATGCCCTGGGGAGGAGACTGCAACTGAGGTATGTGCCCTTGATCGGAATCAAACCCAGGACCCTGCAGTCTGCAGGCTGATGCTCTATCCACTGAGCAAAATTGGCTAAGACTCTGTACTTTTAAAATATAGATTACTTAAGTTGGAAATGCTATGTCAAAGAAAGAAAATGCTTATTTTTTACTTTAATAAATATAGTTATTACTTTCCAAAACAGTTTAATAATTCACAATACCACCACAGGTGCCTACGAGTGAGTTTCCCTTTCTTCAAAACCTCTTTGCAGTGTAAGTTAGTTTTTAATCTGATGGACAGAAAATGGTAACTAATTTAATTTTACATTCCATAACTATTCAGCAGGTTGAGTGCATTTTCACGTTTATTGGACATTTGCATTTTCTGTGATTTGCTTGAATCTATTATTTTTAGATTTTCATTTAATCTTTGTAACAACCAACATCTATCTCTAGGAGATAGAGTCTAATCCAGGCCTTTCTGACATCAAATACCATGCTATTTCCACTACTATTGAGTCTGATTTCTGAATATGCAGACCTTCTAAGTATAAAGGCAAAGTAACAAATTATAAACAATAGATAGCTATCAAAAACATCATTTTCAAAATTTATAGCAAAAAAATTTGCTTCTAAAATGACAGAGGATGTTATCCTCAACACATAAATAATTCAATGCAAAATGATAAGAAACATCATGAAATAATACAAAACTTTAAAAAAATCCAATACTCAATGCTAGAGAGGGTATGATGAAACAAGCACTTCCCCGATTGATGAGAAAACTGTAAATTCATATATTTTTATGGCAATTTGGAAATATATTTTATAAGTCTTAAAATCTAATTGAGTTCAGTAATTCCACATCTAGAACTAATCTAAGGAAATAACTCCCCAGAAGTAGGGAGTTAGAAATAAGTGTCTAACATTAAGATTTTGGAAAACTAAACTATGGTATACATTCATTAGAATCTATATACATTAAAGCCTAAGCAACCGAACGACCCAACAACCCAACGACCGGTCGACCAGTCGCTATGACGCACACTGACCACCAGGGGTCAGACACTCAATGCAGGAGCTACCTCCTGGTAGTCAGTGCGCTCCCACAGCCAACCTCCCATGGCCAGCCACTCATGCATGCATAATACATATAAAGCTCTTGCTGGTGCCAATCTCACACATGTGTTTTTGATCTGTCATTGTCGATTGTGAATTTGGTTGACACTTCTATTATAGAGAAAGGGTGAATAGTGATATTAAAATATTTCTTCTAATTAGTTTCCTCTCAATGTGCACGAGTCCGTGCACTGGGACACTAGTATTATATAATCTTTAAAGCTGCTGCTTTCAGAGTATTTGACAATCTGAGGGAATACTTATTCCTTTTGGTTCATACATCTAAAAAGGTAGAATACAAAAGAATCTATACAGTATGATCTTCTGTAACTATATAGTTGTGATAGGCTGAAAAATGGCCCTCTAAAAGATAAGGTACAGCAAGAATGACTTGTCTCCACTCTACAATGTCTGCATCCTCAATTAGGAAGAGGGCTAATCCCCAACCTGGGCCCACTTGAGTGTCTGGTATAGAATCATCTATTCTAGAGGTTTCTTTACTCATTTCTTTGGTGCCTAAGTAAAATGAGTCAAAAGTTGGGCTCATTTTGGATTGTTAATCACCGTTTCTTTTCACGTGGTTTGGGCTTCTTCACAGTATGGTAGCCTTGAAAAAAGAACAAAAAAGTATTTGCTCCTAAGACAGAGGATTGTTATCCTTAACACAAAGAATTCAAGCTTTTACAGTTAATTCCATGCCCACAAATTATTTACATTCCTCCACATCCAAGTTCTCCTCCTGAAGCTTCATCTCTTTAAGGCATTGAGCTTAGGTGTAGGCTCAGGGTCCAGGATCTCACAATGTAAATCAAGTCCGGGTGCATGTTAGGCTCCTTGAGTTAAGTTCCTTGGGTTTGGTTCCACTTAATCTGAAAACTCATGAATTAGAGACAAAGTTTTGGGCATTCCTTCCTCAAATAAACCCAACATACAGTGTTGGGACAAGGGTAGGATAACTGCTATAGATACTCCTATCCGAAAGTGGAGAAAACAGAAACACAGCAGTCATTGGTTTACATTAATTCTGAAATCCATCTCAGCATATATGACCCATTTATTGATTAAGACTTTGTTCTGCTCCCAGGGAGACACTATCTGGGACTTTTCCCTCTACTCTGTAGGTCTTTGTTCCAATTCTCTGAGTCACATTCCATTTCCCATAAAAGATAACCAATGTTGGCAATATTTAAAGCCGGATTTCTGCCCAGACGTTTGGGGAGCCGAAGGCCTCATTTCATTTTGTACTGTTTCTGTTCCTTTTAATTCAAGCTGATACAATTCCTTTTATGTTTCAATTTGTAGAAATCCATTCCATAGCTAAAACTACCCACCAATCAGACATAAGCCTTCTCCTCCTTAAGCTCCCATGAAGCTTCTGTGCAACAACACCTTTAAGATTTTTAGAAATCCTATTGCTTAATAGAGGTTGTATTGCCCTAAAATCTGTAGAAGGCTGAAAGGTGCAAAATATGCCATCTTAAAATATGCCACTTTGGCATAGGAATTATTTTGAACTGCAGGCAATTGAAAGTCAGCAGAGCCAGGGATAGTTCTTTGCCCTCCGCTTTCCTGCCTAAAAGGACACACATTTCCTTTTGCAAAGGCACCTCCCCCCTCCTGTAGCAGGAAGAGGCAAGCAATTCTTATATCACCAAAGATGGAGAATCAACACTAAGATGTATCTGCATAAACAAATCTTACTAAAATAACCTAATCTCCAACATATATTTTCTAGTCACTTCCCCACAATTTATTATCTCTTGAAGCCCAAACCCTCTCTCCTTTGTTAAAATGGTGGGTAAGACCCTGAGTCTAGTCACTTTGAGTTTCACTTATTTTTTGTGAACCCCCATGCAGGTAAAATATTAATAAAATTTTTTCTCCTGTTAATCTATCTTTTGTTAGTTAGGGAGGGTAGAAGAAACAATTTTCTTCCCTTAAAAAGACTTTATCTGATTGAAAGATTCTTTCTATACTTTTCTTAGGTCCTAACAAAGGGCTTAAAGTCATACTGTTGGGCTCATTTTTATTCTGAAAACATATTTTCTTGATAGTGCCCTGGATTTGATCTTTGCTCAGACATCTTCTCTTATTTTGAAAATCCTTTACTTGTTGCTCCTGGTACACACCCCAACCCCGGGGACCAGGCCTGCAACATGGGCATGTGCCCTGACAGGGAATCAAACCAGCAATCTTTAGGTGTACAGGATGATGCTCAACCAACTAAGCCACACCGGCCATGGTTACATTTCCTCTTAATTATACTTAAAAAACTGAAGGCTGCGTTCTTTAGTTCATCTTTATCCTTTCACATTTTATATAGTCAGGTAAAATAAGTTGGTGGCACCTTAATACCCTGTCCAGATTATTGAATTTATTAAGTACATTTCTTATTTTCCACATGACCTCAGATGACAGTGTTGCCAAAAGCTCTGCCAATACATAACAAATATCTTCTTTCCTCAGCTTCTGATAACATTTTCCTCACTTTTTTTTTTTTTTACCATCAGTTTTCCCAATGCCTGTCTGGCTTGTCATCCAGTCCCCAAACAAATACCACATATTTTAGCCATTTTTAAGGCAGCAACCTCTTTCCAAGTACCAAATTCTGTTCCTACCATTTATTACTGGGTGGCAAACTACCTCAAAGCTCAAGTAACTGTTTTAATGTGTTAATGGATTCTGTGGGCCAGCAATTCAAACAGGGAATAGTAACTTTCTTTTTTTAAAATATATTTTTATTGCCGAACCGGTTTGGCTCAGTGGATAGAGCGTTGGCCTGCGGACTCAAGGGTCCAGGGTTTGATTCTGGTCAAGGGCATGTACCTTGGTTGCGGGCACATCCCCACTGGGGGCCTGTAGGAGGCAGTTGATCGAATGTTTCTCTCTCATCGATGTTTCTGTGACCACCACTGGGATTGAGCCTGCAGCCTGGGCATGTGCCCTGACCAGAATTGAACCATGACCTCCTGATTCATAGATCAACACTCAGCCACTAAGCCACACTGGCCAGGCAGTAGCTTTCGTTTGTCTACTATGTCTGAAGCTTCAGCTAAGAATTCCTGAATGGCTGGGGGCTGGAATCACGTGGAGGCATCTTTATTCATGAATCTGGCACCTTTTCTGAGATGACTCAAGGCTCATCTGGAGCTCTCAATGGGAGTCTCTCTACACTTGGTCTCTACATGTAGCTCCCTCACAGCTTAAAGGCCACAGGGTAGTCAGACTTCTTACAGTGTGGCTCAAGGTCCCAAGAGCATGGCTTTTAATCACATTGAGTCACTTCCACCATATTAAATTGGGCCAAGCAGCCATGCACTCATCCAGATTCAAGGAGGGAAGACATAGACTCCATTTTTTTTATGGGAGGACTGTCAAAAATGTGTGGTCATGCTTTAAAATAGCCATTGGTACACACATGTATTTATATATGTGTGTGCATAGAACACAGACTGAAAGAAAACATACCAAAATACAAATGATTAAGAAATAATCACTGTGGTGTTATTAGGGGCATTTATTTAATTTATTTTTTTGTTAATCCTCACCCGAGGCTATTTTTCTATTAAAATCTATCCACTGATTTTTTGTTTTTTTTTTTTTTTTTTTTTAGAGAGAGAGAGAGTGAAAGGGAGGAGGAAAGACAGAGAGAGAAACATCGATGTGAAAAAGACACATTGATTGGTTGTCTCCCACATGTGCATCCTGATTGAATCTGCAACAGAGGTAGGTACCCTTGACAAATCAAGCCCAGGACCCCTAGTGTTTGGCAAACTCATTAGTCAACAGAGCCAAATATCAACAGTATAACGACTGAAATTTCTTTTGAGAGCCAAATTTTTTAAACTTAAACTATATAGGTAGGTACATTGTTATTAACCTAACTAGGATGCTCCTAAGGCTTAGGAAGAGCCACACTCAAGGGGCCAAAGAGCCGCATGTGGCTTTCTAGCCGCAGTTTGCCGACCACGACTTTAGTCCATAGGCCAACTGTCTATCCACTGAGCCAAACCAGCTAGGGCATTAGGGGCATTTTTTTTTCCTTTTTCTTACTCTTCTACATTTCTCAAATTTTCTATAATTACATTTATTTGCAATAAACAATTATTTTATGTTTTACTTTTTATTATGACAAATTTTAAGGACATTCAAAAGACAAATGGGCCGAGACCGGTTTGGCTCAGTGGATAGAGCGTCGGCCTGGGGACTGAGAGGTCCCAGGTTCGATTCCGGTCAAGGGCATGTACCTTGGTTGCGGGCACATCCCCAGTGTGGGGTGTGTAGGAGGCAGCTGGTCGATGTTTCTCTCTCATTGATGTTTCTAGCTCTCTATCTCTCTCCTTTCCTCTCTGTAAAAACTCAATAAAATATATTTAAAAAAAAAAAAAAAGACAAATGGTCTGACAAAGTCCTTGTACTCATCACCCAGACATAATACTGATAAACTCATTGCCAATCTTGCTTCATTTACATCTCCCCAATATTCTAAATAAAATGCCAAATATCATATCCATTTATTTCTAAATATTTTAGAGTGTATCATTAAAAAATATGGGCACTTTTACCATTATCATACCTTAAAAACAGAACCTCTGTGCAGCCAAGGAAACCATAAACAAAATGAAAAGACAATCTACTGAATAGGAAAAAAATATTTGGGAATCATATATCTGATAAAAAGTTAATATCCAAAATATGTAAAGAACTCATACAACTCAATAGTAGAAAATCAAACAATCTAATTTAAAAATGGGCAAAAGATCTGAATAGACACTTCTCCAAAGAGGACATATAGACGGCCAACAGACATATGAAAAGGTACTCAATATCACAAATCATCAGGCAAATGCAAATTAAATATATATATATATTTTATTGATTTCAGAGAGGAAGGAGTGGGAGAGACAGAAACATCAATGATGAGAGAGAAACATTGGTCAGCTGCCTCGGCACGCCCGCCACTGGGGATGGAGCTGCAACCCGAGCACGTACCCTTGACTGGAATCGAACCTGACGCTCTATCTACTGAGTCAAACCAGCTAGGGCCAAATGCAAATTAAAACCACTATGAGACATCACCTCACACCTGTCAGAATGGCTATTATAAAAAAGACAAGAAATAGCCCTTTTGCCTAAGATCTTACCGAGGTAGTAATGGTAGGAGCTGCTCTCCAAGTTTCCCTGTGCCACCCAAGGACGACAATAAGCAGAAAGATACTGGAAAGTTGGCCAAGAAAGACAAAGATCCAGTGAACAAATCTGGGGGCAAGGCCAAAAGGAAGAAGTGGTCCAAAGACAAAGTTCGGGACAAGCTCAATAAACTGGTCTTGTTTGGCAAAGCAACATATGACAAGCTCTGTAAGGAAGTTCCCAGCTACAAGCTTATAACCCCAGCTATTGTCTCTAAGAGATGGAAGATTTGTGGCTCCTTGGCCAGGGCAAGTTTCCAAGCATAGAGCTCAAGTAATTTATGCCAGAAATACCAAAGGTGGGGATGCCCCAACTGTTGGTGATGATGTATGAACAACAGGTCTCACCAGCTGTGCATTTTGAAAAATAAACTGTTATTTTAAAAAAGATAAGAAATAAAAAATGTTGATTGTACAACTAAACATTGCTGTTTGCACACAAAAGTGTTGGTGAGGTTAGGGAACCCTTGTGCATTGTCGGTGGGAATGTAGCTTAGTGCAGTCATTATGAAAACAGTATGGAGGTCCTACAAAATAAAAATAGAATTACCATATTACTCAGCAGTCCCATTTCTGGGTATGTGTCCAAAGAAAACAAAAACACTAATTTGAAAAGATACACCCACCCTCATGCTCATTGTAGCATTATTTACAACTAGAGGCCCAGTGCATGAAATTCATGAACTGGTAGGGACCCTAGCGGCTGTAGGCTGCCAGCAGGGTACTCCATCCCTTCCCCCGACCGGCCCTGGCCCTGCCCCCTGGTCAAACTCCCAGAAGAACTCCGGTCGAGGAGACAATTTTCATACTACGCTTTTATTATATAGGATAGCCAAGATATGGAAGCAATCTAAATGTCCATCACTGCATGAATGGATAAAGAAGATGTGATATATATGGAGTATATATAGTGAAATATTATTCAGCCATAAAAAGAAGCAAACCTTGGCCTTTGTGACAACATGAATGGATGTTTGCCAGAGCTGGGGGTGGATGTGGGCAAAATGGGAGAAGGGGATAAAAAGGTACAAATTTCCAATTATAAAATGAGTAAGACTTGGGATTATAATATACAGCATGGTGACTATCACTTATAATGCTATATTGCATTTTTGAGTAGCCAGGATAGTAGATCTTAAAGTTCTCAATACCTACAAGAAACAAATTTTTGTAACTACGTATGTGATGAATTTTAACTGGACTTATGGTGTTGATAATTTTGCATTGTATATAAATACTGAATCATTATGTTGTACACCTGTAACTAATATAATGTATGTCAATCATACTACAATAAAAATAGCAATTATTCCTTAATATCATTAAATATCTAGTTTGTGTTCAAAGTTACAATTGTCTCATAAGTCTTTTAAATGTTTTTATTTATAGTTTTGTTTGTTTATACTAAAATACAAAGAAGTTTATAAATTATGTTTGGTTGATATGTTTCTAATGGTTTTATTAATCTATAATAGATATTGCCCTTCAATCTCTTTGTTTACTTTTAATCTTACAATTTATTTGTTGAAGAAAACAGGTTTGTTTGTCCCATGGAGCAGTCTACATTCTGGTTTGTTAGTTATATTATCAATATGTATATATTTCCTCTTTCTGAGATAAATGATAGTGTGCTATACAAATACAAAGTTGTTTTGAAAACACTTTTGTAACAGCCAGAATTGCAGGTCTCCTAAGTTTAGTCAGGAGCTATATTAAAGAGGATTGGAAAGAAAAAGTGGCAGATAAAAGAAAAAGCATAAAGAAATCCATGGGTAATGGCATCAGGGAGAGAAAAGAAAGAAGGAAGCAAATATGTTGAAAAAATTATAAATTAATAATGAAAACAGTGAGAAGCATAAACAATAAGGTGGAAGAAGGAGATGTTAGTTATATTAAATTCATTTATTTGTATATTCTTTTAATGAGTCATTTCCTATTTACTGAGCACCTGCTAAGCACAAGACACTATGTTGTATATTATAACATTGATAAAACAACTAGGGAAAAGTCAGAATGAAAAAAGGAAATATTTGGAAAAGAAGTATAACAATTCTTTATATAGTTCCCTGGACATTTGTTTGGCATAGCACGTCCCGGACTTGGAGGCCAGGGGAGAGCGGGAGGAGTGGGATGCAGTAGGCTTTCATGAATGGTGGCCCTTTGTCAGAGCTGATATGAGCTGTGATGTCCATGCCTTACAAACCCTCTGGGGCAGTCTTTAGTTTCAGGCTTGAAAACTGGCATTTATAGGAAACAAATTTAGGGAATTTTGATAAACTTCTATTGATTTATTTTTAAAATATATTGATATTTTTCTTCCAAATGTCACAGTCATTAAGAAAACTACAAACCATCAGAAACAGACATTATTAGAAGTGAAAGCCCCACCATCAATCACTATTAAGTATCTTCTAAAATTTTATTCATATTATTCTTTTTCCCTACTTGAAAACATTTATAAAGCTCTGAACAACTCTGACAAAAAATACTTTTTTTTCTTTGGAACTTAGCTAATGATAGATAACTTTTTCTGAAAGAAGTAATTTGCCTAAGGTCACACAACTAGTAAAAGGTGGACGACGATTCAAACCGCAGTCTAACCTTTAGAGCACATACTGTAAGTGCTTTCGAGGGCAGTGCTATAATCTGAATCACATATGTAATTTAAATTTTTTAGTAACTGATGCTAATGTATTTCATTTCACCCAACATATCTAAATTATTATTTAAATGTGTAAACAATATGAAAATTACTAATGGGATATTTAATGTTATTTGTTTCATGCTGAGTCTTCAAAATTTGATGTGTATTCTGCACTTTCAGGGCATCTCAGTTTGGAATCACCACATTTTAGGTGCTCAGTAACCATGTGTGGCTAGTGGCTACTCTATTGGTTGATGCAGGACTAGGGCGTTTGATTTGTTCATTCAACAGGTGCTTAGTGCAAGCCTACCACGGGCCAAACCTCATGCTGGGCGCCGAAGAATCAGTGGTAAATGTGCTTGCGTTGTAGTGAAGGAAGTGGAAGAAAAACACTAAGTGAAGTACATACCACATACAAAATAATGTTGAGACTGTGACCATGATTATGAAAAACAAAAAAGAAAGAAAGGAATAGTGGTATGTAGAGAATTACTAGAGGGACTACTTCAGATAGGGCAGCTAGGAAAGGTATTTTTGCAGAGGTGTTACTGGCATAGAAACCTGGGTAACAAAAGCAATGACGGCAACAGGCCTTTTACGCTGGAGCTTTTTATACTCCAAGTGCTGCTTTCCATACATTAACTCATTTTCTCTTCACAAAAACCTAATAGTCTGGGTCTGTTATCCCCATATCCCAGATAAGTAGACTCAAGTGGGAGACATTCAGCAAACTGCCCAGGTTTACACCATAACTGCAAAGGAGCCACTTCAACTGACCCGAGGGAGAAGAGCTGTCCAGGTGGATGAATTAGGGTGTAAAAGTCTCAGGGTGACAGTGGCGGGCTAAGGAATGGCTCTAACCATCTCCAGGTTCTAATCTCTGGAACCTGTAAATGTTGCCTTCTGGGGCCAAAGGGACTTTGCAGATGTGATTAGATTACAGATCTTCAGATGGGAACATTATCCTGGATTATCTGGGTGGGCCCAATGTCATCACAAGTGTCCTTACATGGGGGAGGAAGAGGAGGACTTGACCTCAGACTATGAAAGCAAGAGGTTGGAGTGATGGGAGAAAGGCGGGGCGGAGGGATGGGGGTGGCCCCCGGCAGCTGGGAAGGCAGGAAGCAGACTCACCCCGAAGTCTCCAGAAGCAACACAGCCCTGCTGACCCCTTGATTTCAGACTTCTGACCACCAGAACAACAAGAGAATAAATTTGTATTGTTTTAAACCGCTGTGTGGTCACTTGATGGCAGCAACGTGGTAAATGCAGGAACTGCATGTGTCCTTTCTCCACACTCTTTATGGACTCCAGGTCTTTGCCTAGCGGTTCTTTGGCACCAACTCCCCCTCCTATCCCCTCTCCTTGAACTGTTTACTTCAAACTCTGCTACAATTTTCCTGAATCCCCCAGACTTGGTTTTTCCTTCCTTGATATTTTTTGAGCACTTTGTATAAACCAAGATAGATCACTTACGTTCCTATATTGCAATGTACCCTGTTACTTGTCTGAGTCTTGCTTTTGATGATGAACTTCCTGAAGGTAGGAGACCTATATTTTGCCTCTTTCTATCAGCACAGGGCCTGGTAAATAGTAAGCAGTCCATTCAAGTTTATGGAATAAAAACAAACAGAAAAACACAACAAGGAATCACATCATATAAAGTTCCCCAAACAAAGGCAACATGTTCGGTCCCTGGCATTCTCTGGCCACGTTCTGACAGCCACAAAAGAATGGGGCAGTGTCCCAGGAAGACTCTCATTCCCTTCCCAGTCTGACCTTGAACTGTCCGGCCTGATGGATCCTAAGTCAGACAGCCTCCCCAGGTACTGTGCAGTGTGACCCCACACCATTATTTCTGGTTTGCGGAGGTTCCTCAGATCTACCAATGATTAATGAGGTGAAGAAGGTTTTACCAACTTCTAAGAGCACACTGAGTTGTAACTTAGTACACTTGCTGCACTTTCTGTAGGAAAAGTGACAACAACGTAGTCAATGTTCTTTTAAAGCATGCACATTCTTTTCTCAAGAAGTTCAAATAAGAAAAAAAAATGTAAAAATCATCTGCAATCCCTCTACTCAGAGTTAATCATTGATAACATTTTAGAACGTTTATTGTTAGTTTTGAAAATGCTGTGCTCCCATTGTAAAAATATAAGCAATTCATAAGAACATAAAGTAAAACATAAAGGAATGATGCCTGATTCCACTCCCCAGAGTTATCTACCATTAATATTTGGTTATAGTTTTGACTTGCCTTTAAAAAAAAGACTATAAAACAACTCATTAAAAAACATAAGATCTCAACAACAGCAATGGAAGCAAATAACACAATTCCACACAAAAAATCCCGCTAAAATTCACCTACTATAATCAACTTCTTTTTAAGAATTCTAGTCATGTTTTTTTAAAAAAATATTTTTTATTGACTTTAGAGAGGAAGGGAAAGGGAGAGAAAGATAAAAACATCAATGATGAGAGAGAATCATTTTGCCTTCTGGATTAGGAATCTAGTAAAGGTATTGAAGGGCTGCACGCTCCACACTGGGGATCAAATTGTCAATCTGGGCATGTGCCCTTGACCAGAATTGAACCTGGGACCCTTCAGTAATTTTTAAAAAATATATGTTTTTATTGATTTCACAGAGAGGATGGGGGGGGGCGCGGATAGGAACAACAATGATGAGAGAGAATCATTGATAGGCTGCCTCCCACACTGACTGGGAATCAAACTGTGACCTCCTGGTTCATAGGTCGATGCTCAACCACTGAACCACACCAGTTGGGCCCTGCTCATGCTTTTTATGAAAAGCTAAACTAATCATGTGAGCAATGTGCTTTGTAACTGCTTATGAGCCCTGTGGGGCTCAGAGATTCAGTATACAGTGTATGAGATAATGGGATGGGTGAGAGCTCACCCAATACTTTGTCAGCATTGTGTGGTTACCCTATCATACCTGTATTTTATAAATGGTGAAAATACAAAGGTGAAAACGATCTTAATCCATCTTTATAGTGAATGGCTGAACTAAGTAAAGAAACCAGAAGTCTTGAGTTCCTATTTATGGTTTCTGCTCCACTTCTCATCTCAAAAGACAGCTATGTGGCACTGTAAGTGATAGCTTGGATAAATAAAGAGTATGCATGAAGTGATTTTATTTAATCTCCAAGGTTAAACAAAGTTCAAAGTGAAGCCATAGAGTTTACCTGTCAATATGGCCTTCATTGTGACTATTTTCAAGAATATAGACTTTGTGGCCAATTTATTTTCTTTAAACATACTCTATACATACTTTCCAGAATCAGCTACTGCACTGGTCTTGAAAAAGCAACTTCTTTACTTCTGCAGAAATTGGTTGCGTTTGCGAAACAGGTGAAAAGGTTAACATCTAAAATGAATTTTGTATTTGCCTATCGACTTTCATGATAGTGCAGAAGATATGAAATTCACAGACAAAGTGAGAATGTTACAGTTCAGCTCTACCCTTGGATTTTGCTTTTGGGAAATATTTTTACCATCATCTTCTTGGATGTGTGATAGCAGTGGTAGCCCAGCAGTTTCCAGGCCTCTGTATTACAACCATGGTGACACGACCTTGAGCCCAAAAGTCTAGCCAGTGGCATGCTTTTCAGTGATTTTGTAAATATCAAATCACCATTTACTTGAAATGTCTCAAGTGGTTTCTGTTTTCTATACTGAATCTTTTCAGGTAAAAAAATAAATAGAATGCAATTGTTGCCCTTATGCAACTTACTGTTAGGGGAGACAGACAAAATTTGATTAGGAATCTAGTAAAGGTATGGATGGAAAAAGTGCTAGTGGGGGAAAGATGGAGAGCATGGGGTGGTGAAAGGGCATTTCAGTTATCTGTGCCACAGAGCAAACCACCCCCAAACTTAGGGGCTCATTTTTTTTTTTTACTTTTGTGGATTGACCGGGCAGTTCTGTTGGTCTCATGTCCTGCAGTAAGATGGTGACTGTGGCTGGAGTTTTCTGGAGGCTCATCTGGGATCCTGGGTTGGTGGGCCTTTCTCCCTCCCCATGTTGTCTTAGAGCCTCTCCTCTCCATGCAGCCTCTCCATGTGGCACTCCGTGTGGTCTTTCCAGCACGGTGGCTGGGGTTTTGACATGTAGTCTGGGGCTCCCCCAAGCACACACATGGGTCTTCCTAAGTGTTTGGCCCAGAACCAGCACAGCATCAGTTTTGCTTCAGTTTCCTGGTTAAAGTGAGTCACAGGCCCAACCCAGATTCCACAAGGATAGGGACTACACAGATGTGGCTACTAAGAGGCATGCTCCATTGGGGGCTGTCTTGGAAACTAGCTACCACGGAGGGACACTGCGGAAGTTGCGATATTTCCTGGAGAACACCCAATGACTGATGAGGTAACAGACTTGATTAGAAGATCCTAAGCCTAGCATAGCTATTACTCCATAAATGTTAGCATAAAGAATAATGGAAGAAAAGAAGGAAGGGAGGATAACATAGAAAGTATAAGGTGGTGGGCCCGTCTAGCTAGAGGCAAAAGAACATTGTTTAGTGGCAGTACACTGGGCTTCAGGACCTGCGTGTCTGGGCTCAAGAAGGCAGAGGCCTGAGAGTCCAGGCTAGGGAATTTAACTTGACCCTTCAGACTATGGAGGCTACTGACCAGTGTTAGGTAATGGAGAGGCACTGATCATATCCACATACAGAAAGCTCTCTCTGGCCTAAGTGAAGTGTGAGGGTGGCCTGGGGAAGATGGTGCTAGAGATGAGACCAGTTAGGCTGTTGCAGGGACCTGGTGAGGAAGCAAGAGAGTGTTTGGAAAAGCCGGGGCCAAGGGGAAGCAGAGGAGGACACAGACTGAGGGAGTCCTGAAAGAAAGAATGAACAGATCCAATAGTCTGTGATTTGTGATGTGACCAAAGGGTTTGAAAACATATGAGGACATTTACCTTAGCTGCATTTTCCTCCATAAACTTATTATAAAATAACACATTATGAGATTATATATATATATATATGACTTTAAAATAAACACAACATAAGAAATAGTATGTTCCCAAACTTTGTGATATAAAACGAATGTGAACTTTGTGCTGCTAATGGAGTAAACTGCCACTACCAGAAGCACTGCCAGGCGCTCACTGAAGGGAACAGGAAGCTGAAAGAAAGAAACAAGTCCTTCCCCCAGCCTTCAGCTTTCAAGCCTCCCTCTAGTGCCTCCTACAAATCCCAACCAGTAGCAAGTTGTCAAATGAGAAATGCACTAGTTTTCAGTCTCAGCTCAGCTCCCGCATCGTACAGGAGAGATCTGAAGGGTGGGTTTGAGGCTGATAAATAAGAGCTCAACAATCATATCTGTATGTAAAAGTATTTGACATGAGCTCCCTTCTCCTCCTTCCCCCAATTTCTCTTTCATTTCTAGCTCAACTTTCTCCCTCCAAACAGGATTGAGTTGGGTTTCCAGTAAAGGCACATACTGAATAAGACATTTAAGCCAAAAAAGGTTTAAAATAAAGATCATGCACATTCAGAACAGTGTTTTCAAAACTTTGTAGGCAACCAAATTAAAAATATTATGACTTCTTAGACATAGACACATATAACCGAAAAAAGTTTCCTGAAGCAACCCTTATCCTCACTATGCGTAATGCACTCTGATGTTTTCAATTTTATTTAATTTTTAAAGTCTGATAATGCCCGATGGGTGTGGCTCAGTGGTTGAGCATTGACCTATGTACCAGGAGGTTACAGGTTCGATTCCCGGTCTGGGCACATGCTGGATCCCCAGTGTGGGGTGAGCAGAAGGCAGCTGATCAATGATTCTCTCTCATCATTGATATTTATATCTCTCTCTCCCTCTCTGAAATAAATAAAAAATACATTTTAAAAAGAAAGATAACAATCCACTGAACTGACTTCATCAGTTACTAATAGGTTGCAACCTATGTTTGAAAAACACAGACTTATAGAAAGGGGAGGTCCAGTGTTTTATAATTACATAGAACATTTGGGATTTATTTTTCTATCAGAAAGTACTTTCCACATACATTATTTTATTTAACCCTGATAACAATCCTGTGAAGTGGGTTTACTAATGAGAAAAGGGATTTAAAGATACCAAGTCATTTGCCACATAGTTCAGAAGGGTGATCAGTGGTGAACACAGAACTGGAAGTCGATTTTTCTGACTAAAAATCTCAGCCTCCCTCAATATGCTATGTCAGGATGAGAGACACAGTCCAGCTCTAACCGAATAGGCATTTTAGTCTTGAGCTTTCTGACAGACAAAGCAGACCACGCGCTGTGTAGCCCTCATTGTCTGATTTCCGTGTTCACGTCCTTGTTTGGCCAGAGACCCTTCTCTTTCTCCTCCACTGGATCCGAAGACAAACGGCCGCATGCATGTTGGTTTGTGTTTTATCAGAAACTGTTTGTGCCTCTGTCCAGAGAAGAAGTAATCTGCTGTAGAAACTTCTGGTCTAGAAAATTAGGCTTTCAACGTGAACAAAAATAAACCATGAACTTGTTTATTGCAATAAACTCAATTTCATAGACTTTTCAATATTAAAAAAAGTTGAGTGTTATTTTATACATTTTATTGGGGTCTAGAGCTGCTCAAGTAGAAATAGTTCCATGTGATATATCAATTTCAAATTGACAGTATTTCTAGACATATGTAGAGGTGTGAAGCTTCTGAATTTTTTAGAGCATGTATAAATAAGAGAAATGATTTTTCAAATTCCCCTTCAATTAGAATTCAGACTAATTTAGAATTCAGAAAAATTGTACAACTTATTTAAACGATAGACAGCAGAATTATTGCTACAATCTTTGTTGTGTGATGGTCGCTGGAAGTGAGAGCTCAGTGTGTTCTGTAATGCAGGCAGGAATCTTGCATGCATGCTGATGATATGGCATATACAGGGTGTCCCCAAAACAGGTATACACATTACAACAACTGACCGCTCAATTAATGCTTCTTTCTTTTCAGCCAGACTAAGCTTTGAACAAAGAATATTTATCCACTAAACTTTTTTATGGGGATACATTAAAGATAAAGTTTATGGAACAAAACCGGCAACAGTTGACGAATTGAAGGTGCAGAAATACCAAACGAAATAATTCTTGATGCTTGCAATTCCATTGCTTTGGGTTATCAGCAGTCCCTGGACCAGAATGGTCATTCTTTGAAAACAGGTGTTGACAAAAAAACCCCACAAAAACATGCATTCATTTCTGTAGATGCTTTTAAATTTTAAAAATGAACTGTATGCTAATAAGCCTGACTTTATAATCACCCAAAGTGTTAATACATTTTTGGGGACACTCTATATTTAAGGTGTTCATATGCTCTGTGTGGCATGACTTGAAGCAATTCAACTTGAAGTTGAATTATAAAATGTTTTATACAATTATAACAGGCTAGAGCTATCTATGTTTTCAAAGGCCATGACATTTTGTTTATAGAGAAAAATAATTTTAGTGAAACAAACAGTACTAGCATTTTATTATGCCCAGTCTAGCTCTTGATTATAAACACAGCACGAGAACCTGGCATTGAGGAGTTATCACTAGGTAGCCCCAAACATACACATCAGCCTGTCACTTTCCCTCGTAGAACAGCTGTTGGGAGCCACTGTTTGCAGAGCTTGATCTCCCTTCCTCCCCAGAGTTGTCTGCAGGTCCCTTCCCGGCTCCACTCCAGCTGCCCAGGGAGCAGTTTCCTGAACGGGGTCTGCAGCACTTTCTTTGCTGGGAGGCCTCAGTTTCCCATGAGATGTTTTGCTCCCACATCTACCTTGTCAGTGTTGGGTTTGAGTAAAATTTGGTTCCATGTCAACCCGAATTTTTCCTCTTTTGACCCTTCTTCAGGAGGGTTTCTATGAAAGACCTCAGTTTTGAACTTGTTTCTTAGAAAGAAAAAAGTTGAAATTCTTCATGTCACCTTCTACCGAAGTTCTAACCTATGTTTTCTAAAGACAGCTTTTCCTGCGGCAAACATGTCAGCACAAAGACCCGAGGCAGTTACCCGAGTAGATGGTCAGCAGGGCAGCAATGTCATTAGACATTTGAGAGATGGCCGGTCTGAGAGCATTGAACGGAATTGGCTGAAGGAGAGGATATGGAGAGGGTGACAGCACTAGATGAAGGGGCCAGAGTATTTTGGGAAATCAAAACCAACTGTCTTTGTTGTTCAAAAGGAGAAATTTGGGAAACCCAACTGACTCCTATTTACTCTGGTAAATCCGCTGATAGCCAATAGAATCGCTATGACCCAGCTTTTTAAAAATTGTGAGCGCTCCCCGCAAGCACGGCACAGAGTAGAAGCCCAAGAAATGCTGCTGAATCCATTCAGACGCTGGTCTGAAAAGTGCCAGTGAACTCCCCGCACCGAACCTGCTGACAAAGGATCAGCAGCTCTCAGATGTTGTTGCAACGTATGGTTTTAGCTTTTTAAAGCTAAATGTTTTTATGGACTTGGAAGAGAGAGGAAGAGAGAGGAAGAGAGAGGGCGAGAGAGAGAAACATCAGTATGAGAGAGAAACATTCTGCACGCACCTCAACTGGGGATGAACCTGCAACCTGGGTATGTACCCTGACCGGGAATCAAACCCGCGATTCCGGGACTTTTCCGTGTACAGAATGACGCCCCAACCAACTGAACCACACCGGCCAGGGGTGCATTTAGGTTTTAAGGTGAGAAATTGTTTAGTTAACTTACAAGGAGAGACGTATCGCAAAAGAAAAGGAGTGTTGCTGCTGTTTTGCCCGCGATGCGGGCTACATCATCACAGGAGTCAGGCCCGCAGCTCAGGGTCCCGCCCGCGCCGGCCAGGCGCTCCCGGGTCTCCACTCCCCGCTCCCGCTCTCTCGGCGGCTTCGGTGGGAGAGGGAGTGTGGCGGGGAACCCCACACATTCACCCCGA
>NW_006297833.1:561752-562090 GCF_000327345.1 Myotis davidii
CCCAGAGCCGGGAGCGGCTGCGCAGACTTGGACTCACAGCCTGAGCATCGTCCTCTCCTCCAGGCCGCCTGGCCAGCTGGCTTCGCTCTCGGCTGCCGCCCTAGGGCCCCCCTGGAAGGCCGGCCTGTCCTTGCAATACCACCTCCCCAGCAGCCCTGCCCTGGGGGCCGCGTAATAAACGCTTCAAACACACCGTCTAATTTCATCCTCGTTCTGAGCCCATTTTGTGGAAGAGGCAACGGGAGAGCCAAGTGCTGAGCGGAGGCTGAGAGGCCGGCGGCGGCCTTCTCCGAGGGAGGCGCGGGCCGCCCGGGGAGCAGCCCAGGGCGCTTTCAGGG
>NW_006297833.1:562145-563096 GCF_000327345.1 Myotis davidii
TGCGCCCTCCCCACCCCGGCCGCCACCACTCCTCCCTGGTGGAGGAAGCCTGGAGTCCGGGAGGAGAGGCGGCGCCTGGCCAGCAGCGCCCTACCCTCGGTGGGACCGGCCCCGGAGGACAGCGGGCCTTGAGCCCAGAAACCTCCTTGGCCCGCCTCCCCCACCCGGAGGGCCAAGCTCGGCTCCTCCGCGGGGACTGCTGAGCCCCCGCTGGTCCTCCCGGCTGCTCAGCATCCGCCTCCCTCGTGTAGGACGAAGACAGTCTCTTACCTGGGGAAGGCCGCTGCGGGAAATCAAAGGAGGTTATTTCGGAGGAAGTGCGCAGTCAAGAGCCGGGGTTACGTGAACTCCAGTCGCATCAACAGCGATGGCGTGGGGATTAGTCAAAGGAAAGGTCTCTCGGGTGGCATTAGACCAGGACAATCTCTGCAGCAGTACCCCCCTCCCCTCCCGAAAACAATGAGGTTCATAAAACTAATGACGTTGTGGAGGGAGAGCTACTTTCCAGATACGGAATCAAGCGCTTCACACGCGCTCTCTGGTTTAACAATTCACCTCCACTTCACAGATGAGGAGACTGACACAGGGAAGTGGCATAATTGCATGGGGTCATGGGCCAGTGTCACGAAGTGCGAAGGCACACTTTCTGGACTCCGGAGTCCAGGGGGTCGGGTGAGGGGTGGGGAGGCTGCGGGTTGAGGGCCGGCTCCCTATGAGGCCTATCACTGATGAGAGTTCCCCTTTTTGATCCACCGCTTTCCTTTTCCACCAAGGGGTGAGTGATTCGATTTCTCTCATAAACAGTAACAACAAAACAAAAATAAAAGCAAAACCCAACCACTAACACAAACAAGTCCCGTGTCTTTTTGCGAAAGAGAATACTAGGAACCACTCCTGGGAGCCAGCCAAGGGTCCCCCAGGGTGGGAGGGCTCAGACAGTTGAGAACTGCA
>NW_006297833.1:563133-564723 GCF_000327345.1 Myotis davidii
ACCACACTCTGGCCCTCAGGCTCCAGGGGTGGGGACTCTCGCGAGCAGGACTCTGAGGTGAGCTAAAGGAAAAGGCCTCTCCCAGACCAGCTCCTTGGGAAGAAAGAGGAGACCCAGCCAAAGCTCTGACCAGTTCTGCCGCTGCCCAACCACACTCCCACCCTCAGGCTGCTGGGCTATCTTACTGACAACATCCATTTTGAGCAGTGACTCTTAAGTTAAAAATGAAACAAAACAAAACTGAGAATCCACATGCTAACACATGTCCCCAACCCCAAACCCAACTGTGGTGTTTCTTAAGTATGGGTTCTTCCCTAGTTAGTACCAAAAAGATACATGCTGCTTTAATTTTTAAAATGAAATGGAATCATTACACCATAATGAAGGCTGGATATAAAGCAAAGGAATCAGTTTTCGTCTTTTCCCACATTATCTGTATTTATTAAGCATTTTCCACAAACATCACCTGCATGCAAGGCTCAGACTCTCAAACCAAAACTGACTTGGAAACCATAGACGTATTTGTTAAAAAAAAAACTGTTAGGTAGTTTTACAACATTAAATAAAAATAACCAAACTCCTCAACCACATGCGTTTTTATCATTTCTAAAGATGTGGAAATCACACTGGCTTTGGGACTAAATTCCAAGGAGGGTCAGGCCACCATGCTTGCCTTCCACACAGCCTCCCTGCCCTGAGACCAGTAATTAAACGCACATCTAAATAGAAAGCTCACCTGTGGGTCTATCTTTCTCTCCTAAACTCCTCGCTCCAGGCCTCTCACTCTCTGCTCTCTCTGAAGTGTTGGACCAAGGGGGTATACAGGGACTCTTGCTCTGCCCCCTCACCCCAGCCCTGCTCTACCCAGTTTCCCTGGCAAGATGTCTTCTTCAGAGGGAAGAGGTGCAGGCTGAAGAAAGGATGTGCGCTGGGGATGTGGCTGTGCTAAGCAGATTAACAAAGCAAGAGGAGGAAGAGAAGGAGCAGGGGCTGGGGTTATTCAGGGGCATCTCTTTCACTGGGCCTTTGACACCTCCTTTCAATGATTTCTACAGTTGTAAGGCAGAAACCTGAATCAAAATGGCTCTGTTTCTGGGCAGATAATGGCATCCGTTTAGCTGCCTGCCATGTGTTGGAGAGGGTTCCAATTACTACAGTTTTTCCTTTTGAAGAGTTGGTTTCTCTAAAGAGGTGCTTGGTTATGGAGTGCTGGGACCTGCACAATAGTGGCAGTCGAGGCCGATTCAACAATATCACCAGAAGAGGCCTCAGATTTACAGAAACCTGTCCCTTCTTCCGGAAGGTCAGCCAGCGCTACCCCACCGGCCCCCACAGGCCCGGGCCCAGGGAGCGCTTCTCCCCTCCGGTCAGGGTGGGCGCCGCAGTTCGGCCCCAGCAAACCGCCCGCCCAGTGGTCCTCACCGGGCCCCAGGCCCGCTCCCTCCTCTGTGAGTGGTCAGCGCCACTGACAAGGAAGAGACCCCGCTTCTCACCGATGTTCCTGCGGCCGCAGGGGCGCGACACTGGAGGGCTGCGGCGACGCACTAAGGCCTGGGGGCAACCGGCCTTCTCGGGCCGCAGCAGGGACAG
>NW_006297833.1:564798-574081 GCF_000327345.1 Myotis davidii
CCCCGCCACTCCCGGCGGCTGTCCCGCAGCCGCGCTTCTTGTCCTCCTCCTTTTTCCACTTCATGCGGCGATTCTGGAACCAGATCTTGATGTGTCTCTCGGTCAAGTTCAGCATGACGGCCAGCTCTACCCTGCGCGGCCGGGAGATGTACTTGTTGAACAGGAACTCCTTCTCCAGCTCCAGCAGCTGCGCGCGAGTGTAGGCCGTGCGCGTCCGCTTGTTCTCCTCGGGTTCTGCGGAGTAGGCACTGCCTGCGGGACACAGGACATGAGAGTGTGCTTCCCCATCCCGGCTGCCTCCTGCGGGGCGGGCGTGTGTGTGTGTGTGTGTGTGTGTGTGTGTGTGAACCAATCGATGTGTCTCTCTCACACCAATGTTTTTCTCTCCCTGACACTGCGGTGGGCTCTCTCAACACGTGGTTCTTGAACGGGTTCCCTTAACTTGTGTATTGATGCTGATTAAAATGTACATAATAGGTTTCTAAACCAATTTGATCCTACAAAGGCAATAAAATGACTGTAATACAGAACTAAAAAAAAAACTTTCTGCCAATGACCCACAAGAAAAATACATTTCAGACCACTACCTAGTTCATACAGATATATAACTGACACAAACACTTTCAGGACATAAAACCAACTTTTACCACATACGATGCTATCTAATTTTTCCTGTTGGTTACTATTTCATTTTTTTCAAAGAAAGGTCTCGACCCAGTACATTGATTTCATTACCCACTAAGAGGTGCAGCCCTCAGTTTGAAAAACCTTTGGCTAATAAAAATCTGAACAACCTTGAGTTAATATAACAATATCCATATATCCATATATTGTTATATCTGACCATAGTTCTCTGTATAGAGAGGGCCAGGAAATTTTCTGTAATTGTCCTCATTTTAACTTCGGCAGGGCCCCTGTCCTGGAAAAGAAGGGAAACTATTTTGGGCTTCGAAGAAGGTCACTATCAGCCTTTGCCTAGGTCTGGACCCCAAATCCTGGTTGAGGGGCGGCTCAGAGGCCTGCACTGAATCCCGCTTGAGACTGGAGGGGATGGGGTGGTGTCAAGGGCTCCCAGTTCTAAGCCGGGTGAGAAGCAGCAGTCTGGCCTGACCCTGTGGATTAGCTCACAACTGGTGTTTGCCGCTGCGCTCCTGGAGGTCCTGGGCTTTTCCTTTCTATTCGAGATCCTGCCTGCACACGGGGCTGTGGACTCTGTTGGGCCAAGTTCCACCGAAACGCTGGGAAGAGGCCTAAGTCTGTCCTTGGGGCAGAGTATGAGACGTTTCTTCTGTGACTGTTGGCTAGGCCTTAGGGAGCTGAAAAGCTGGTGTGCGTGTCTGTGGAGGAGGGTTAATGACACCATGGAACCTGCCAGTTCCCGGGGCTAAGCGTTGGCTCTCAGCAGCCAGGGCGGAGGCTCGGCCTGAGTCAGCGAAGGACGCTTGCTTGCCTCAGGGCATCTCTGGGTCTTGCACTCCCAAGCCTTCCTTGGCCTGGGAGGGAGCGTTGGAGGAACATTTAAAGCATTAAAAAGGCCCTCGGGGTCTTACATTCCACCCACACCCTCCAGGCCCCCTTCTGCTAGAGGCGTTTCCCCCTTCTGCTAGAAGACAGACAGACGCTGGGAGAGTTGGCTGGAGATGGAGGTGGAGGTGGAGGCGGTTGTGCTGTTATTGGGAAACGGCAACAGGAGAGCTGGCCCGTGAGGCTGAGACAGTTCACTTTTTAGGTCAAGTTTTTCGGAAGTTCCTGTTGTTAGTATTCATATCTGTGTTCCGAACAAAAGCCCTCCGGTCATCCTGCCTTCCCCACGCGTGGAACCCAACAGGGAGTGGGAGGCGGGTTCACAGACCCTGGAAGTTTGGCTCCTTTGAAAGTTTCCCCTGGAAGGACCCCCTCCCCAGGCAGCTTCCAGGAAAGAGGGGTCGGGCCCCTTCCCAGGAGGCTGAGCCTGCAGAGGGCCAGAGGGCGAAGGCCGGCCCCGCCAGCCCCGAAGCTCCAGCCTGGGGATGCCAGCTTCCCGGTCCCTCGCTGCCCCGACAAGGCTGCCGATTTTCCTTCGGGTTTTACTTTCTGGCTTCTTGGGCCCCTGGAGCCCAAGCTGCACCAGAGCGAGGGGGACACTCCTGCGGGAGGAGGGGAGGGATGTGGCCCACCTCAGGGCCTCCCTCGCCCTTTCCGGAGGAAGCCGCCGGGAGCGCGGGGAAGGCCAGAAACTGTGTTCCCTGCGCCCTTCGGGAATGGAGCCCTGGAGGGAGCGCAGCTACCGAGGGGACTACTGGCTGAGAGCCCCCCCCATCCCTGCCCCCGCCCTCTCCTCCCATAGAAGGACGCGGTCCTCCAGCCTCCCGGAGACTCCGGCCCCTGGCCGGGCCGCAGGGGAAGAGTGTGCAGAAGCGGCGGTTTCGCCGGAGGTGGGAAGGCTGCGGCTGAGTGGGGGCCCTGTCCGCCCCGGCCTCACACTCAGCTTTCAGAAAAAGTGAACTAGGAGAGGCGAGCCCCGAGGACCCCGGGCGAGCCCGGACCCCCCAAAGCCCTGCTTGGCGGGCCAGGGTCAGGGTCAGGCAGGGGACGGCCAGACTCCGGGATGGGGGAGGGGCGCCAGCTGAGTCTCTCCCCCTACTCTCGTGAGTTGGGAGGAAAGAAAAGCCAACTATTTGCAGTGCAGGTGTGACCAGAAGTGGCTGCGACACGATAACATTGTGTGGCGGGGGCGGCACAGGCCGCGCCGGAAATCTCGGCAGGTCGGGGCGGGGAAGGAGCCTGGCTGCTCGCTCTTAGCCTCCGGCTCCAGGGAGACCTGCTACCGCCGCGGCCCGGGCCCTGCTCCCAGGGCTCCCCGTGCCTGGCCTGGCTGTGCGGAAACAGCATCTCCTTCCGCAAACGGACCTCCGGGAAGCAGCGCGGGGAGACCCCTTCACAAGCTTCTGTTTGGTCAAAAGTGAACTTAGCATCGCAGGCGCCTGGCCCAGCTGCCTGGCTCCTAGGTGAGCGGCGTCCTCGGCCCCCACCTGGCCCCGACTCCTGCCTGCAGCCTCCCCGCAAGGCCGGCCTCCGGACATCGCTGCTTCCCTGCCTCTCCTGGGCGCCCGAGGCTGCCGCCGCGCTGCGGTGAGGCCCACAGGCTCAGGGCGCGAGCGGCCCGAGACCCGAAGGCGCGCTCCCGCGGCTCAGAGGTACCCCAACCCGGCTCGGCTTCCTGCACGCGAACTCCCGGGAGCCCGGGGCGGGCGGATCCCCGCCGGAGGGGGATCCGAGGATCCGAAGCCTTGCGTTCGGCCAGGGGTAGGCTCTCTGGGAGCGGCCCTGGGCGCACGGGGCTCCCGGGGTTCAGTGTACAGAGGGGGAAGGGATTTAAGCTCCCAGTAGGAGAGCTTAGAAGCAAAGACTCTCCAAATTGGACCAGAGAAGCGCGTCCCTGCGGTCTGGCCTCGTTGCTCCCTGTGTACTTTACTCCGACCCCGGCTTATCCGTAGGGGCCGGAACAGGAGCTCGGAGGGGTCCTGCGGAGTGATCAGAGGTAGGGGCAGCCGGGCGAGAGAGGGTGAGGACAGAGGGGCCGGGTCCAGGCTTACCTGCCCACTGGCCTTTCCACGCGTGAGCCTTGGTAGACTTCATCCATGGGAAAGGCAGCTGGACGCGGCTGGGCTCCTCCAGGGCGCCTGGCACGGCTGTATCCGGGAAAGGCCCGGAGGGCGGGTGGGGGAGCGCGAGCTGAGCAGGGAGATGGTGGTGGAGGTGTGCCACCGTGGGGTCCTCCGCGAGGGCGGGCACCTCGTACGGGGAGATGTCTGGCGGGCTGCCCTGCTCCAGCGCGCCCAGGGTGCTGGGGAACGGAGGCGGTGGCGGCGGGGGCTGGCGGCCCATGTACAGGCACGCCGGGGGGCTGGCGCTGAACTCGGGCGCCGGGCCCCGCTGGAACGCGCATGTGTCCTTGTAAAGGTGCGTGGCCGCGTAGTATTGCTCTTCGCCGTTCATGGCTGCCACCCGGGCTTGGGGACCCAGAGTGGGGACCTGGAGCCGGGGACTCGGAGCTGTGCAGCTCTCCCACTCCCGGCGCCACCCCTACTCTTTTTGACAGCTTCGCTCTGCTCTCAGAGAGAACCCGCTGCTGGCGGGGACTCGCTGGCCGGCTGCCCCGCCATAGGCTCCGCTGTGGCCCACGTGGCTCGGCCTGGGGCCATTATTGGCCGGTCTGACTGCCTTAAGAAGCGAGGCCCAGGTCCCCGCGAGCACCGCCGTCGTTTCGATTTTCTCCCTCAGCTGCGTCTACTGCACACACCTGCAGCGCAATTGGCAGCTCTCTCCAAAGTGGGGCGCGCATGAAAATCTTAGAAGTCTCTTCAGTGATAGAAGCAGTTCCTTCAGATTTTAAACGATCTCTTTTCCTTGTATGTTTGATAATGCACATAATATATTAGTAAATATATTTCTACATGGTGAGGTTGTACACTTAAACTTGTTAGGGAATATGGTCAAAAAAGTTTACAGATCCCAGCTCTAAAGGTCGGACGCAGCTCGTTCTATTTTGTCTACGCATTTTGCACGCAGCCACCAAGGGTTCCAGGAGCCAGCACACACAGACCCAGCATTCGTTGTATGTTTTTATCTGTGGCTGTGCTATGGAACTTCTGAAGAATAAACTAACTTCTGAAGCATTCACGGTGGCTTTTTAATTTAGAAAATCATTAGGCATTGTTAATTTTGATTTAGATGAATTGGGGCTCATTTGGTCAACTCAGAATGGTTTCTTAACGTGGCAGGGGCAAGAAGTAGCGTCCCCTCTTGTGGCTGGGAGGCGGGAGCAGGGTGTTGGCCCGGAGTTTCCAGACCCTTGAGGGCTCTCCACGGACCCGGATGATCCGGGCCAGGCCGCGGAGTCCGTCAGCTGGAGACAGCATCAGGAGATGTGGGCAGTGTTTACAAAAGAAATAAAAGCGTTTTTATGACAACAACAGCTTTTCGCTTCCACAGGTTGGGTAGCTTCTGGGCACTCGGGGGTCCTGACTTAAATAGAGACGCCTTTTTCCAGCCCGAAGGTGGAAGGTGCGGACTGCCTCTCTCCCGCTCTCGTGGCACCCACCCCCTGCTGACCGCCGCCTCTGATCATTTTGCCCTGAGGGTGGGTCCTGGGCGGCCTCAGACTGGGTCCTGCCGAAATGAACACATTCCTGGAACCGCAGGGTGGGGTTTTAGAAAAACTAGACACCTTTGCAGAGAAGCCTAGGCAAGAGGGAGCGTGAAGCACAAGGAGCCAGCAGAGAAAAACCACTGCAATGTGACCTTCCTCAAGTACTAACTAACCGAGCCCTTTAACAAGTATATTTTAATATACTTTTCCTGTGAAAAATATTTGTGTTTTACAGTTTTTTTAAAAACTGATTGTCAAGAGAGGAAGGAGAGAGAGAGAGAGAGAGATTTTCTGGCTCCTGCGGTGCCCCGACGGGAATGGAACCGCAACCCGTTTGGTTACAGGAGGACGCTCCAATCAACCGAGCGAGCGCGCCGGCCAGGGTAGACTATTTGTTTTAAATGCACACGGACTGAGTGCACTAAGCAAAAACCAAAGTGGGATTTGACTTCTCTGCAGAGACCTTTTAGATGCTGGTGTCATCTCAGAACTGGCGTGTGCTCTGTATCGAGTGGACGGCGCGCGTCTGGGAATTCGCGTAGCTACCAGGACGCCCGGGATGGGGGGTGGGGAGTTCAGGGATTTCTTTAGGGAAAAGGACCACCTGCTGGGGGGTGTGGGGGCAGGGGTTGAAAAGCTGTGGGACCTGCGCAGGCCCCCGAGTCAAAGAGTTCATTGTTCCTGGAGTCAGAGAACGAGGAGAACCCGCCGCTATCACCAGTCACCGAGCCGCGAGTGGCTACTTCGATCTGAGCGCAGGGCCGGCGGGGGTTGCCCGGCCGCGGCGTGTTGACCCTCGGAGATAATCTGCCAAATCACGGTGGGTCGACTTGGCGACGCGGTTATGAGCCGGCGGCGGCGAGCTCCGCTCGGGACATCACTACAACAGTTAAGGTGTGCCTTACACTGACACTGTAGTCTGGCTGTCCGCCTCGGCCGCCACCCTCGACCCAGAGTGTTTACTTTGCACTTCTCGCTAATTGCACGTTTCTGTAAATTGGTCTCCATTTCTTTGCTTCATTTGCTCCCATTTACTGGTTTTGCTCGGTCCTGCGGAAAGAGAAGAGGCGCTCAGCAGAAAGCAAACCCACTCACCGCGCAGGAGGGCAACGCGCCGGCCGCCGGGTGCTGAAGGGGCACGTTCTCCCCGCACACGGCATGTCTTGCTGCCGGCTACCTGGAGAAGTGACCCAGGCAGCCAAGATCAAACAGCCATTTAGTGTTAGTCTCAGGTGGGACAAAGCTGACTATACTGGGTTGGCTAATTACTAGTATAACCTACATTTATACAGAAAAACCTCAGCCCTAGAGCCCTCCGCTAAGCAAGGTCCCGTCTTAATGTCTCCTGTGCGTGTAGCTCCTGATATCATAAAACCGCCAGGTCCATTACAGGTGAATGCGTTTCCGCTCCGCATCCCCGCTGACGCCTGCGCCCCTTTCACCTCCCACTGGCCCAGAGCGTCACAGAGCCATTAGCCGAGCGCCGGCCTTCCCGAGCCATTTAACAGCAGCTCTTATGGATAAACAAACAAGAAAGGCTGTAAACCAATTATAGTGTGGACAGTGAAAAAGTCGTTTATTAGTAGAACGTCCTGATAGCCCTCGCTGATATTGGAGGTCCTCCTCTACCCTCTTCCCTCTTCAAGTCCTTACCGCGTGCGGTCCGCCTGGAGAACACTGGTCACCTTGTTCGAGCCTTCCTCTGCGGCCCCACGAGCATGCCAAGGGCTGAATTTGCCTTGGTGTTAAGATTTTTTAAGCCATCCTATCGCATGTTAAAGGAAAAACAAACAAACAAAAAACCACCAGATGAACCTTAACTCCAAGGATATGTTCATAAGGAATTTAATTTATTACAGCGTATTTGTTTTTATAATTAATTTGCTGTTAAAATACAAATTCGATTCTGTCCCGAGTTGAAGCAGGAAAGCGAACGATGTGACGTGTGCAATGCGAATATTCCCGTAATTTCCCTTGAACTTCGGTAGCTAGCCTTTCCTTCAGTGGGCACTTAGGCGGCTTTTGTTCCCCAGGGCCAGTGACCCTTTCCTCCTCCTGCTGCGGGGTTTCCTCAGAGTCTGGGACAAACCGATCTCGTTCAGGAAAAAGGACCTAGTAAGGCTCTCCGTTGACTTCTAGGGCAAAACAATCCAGCAAAAGTAAGTGGAAATCAGTTTCCAGAAGATTCAGCCACCCTCCTCTATCCCCCCTCCCCCTCAGTTGTGTAGATAAATGCAGCCTAAAAATCTAATTTACGTGGGCACTTGTCTTGCTCTCTACCTCACTGGCTTTCTCTATCCAGAGCACACAGCACAAGGGAGGCTCCCACGCCCCAGGGCTGTGCGCTGTTTACTCACTTCTCTCCTGAGCAGGACTCCTAGACTACCAGCCCCTTCGTCTTCTTTTTGTTCCATCCTCTGAGGCTCCCAGTTTACTTTGCAGCTGAAAGGAAAGTGTGAAAGGAAGTAAAGACTCCAAGGGGTCTAAAAAGCCCCATACTTGTCCCTTGTCTGGAGTCGCTATGGCCCATCCTTGCCCTTCTGGACTCATCCCTTCCTTGCCCAGGGTCCTATCTGAGCTCCACCGTCCAGATACGCAGCCTCCAGAAATCCCAGCCTTTATCGTTTCCCTCCTGGTCTTAGTCCTGGATAAACTCCTAGCTCCCATCAAAAGTCCCTTCTTTGCCTTCCACCCTCCTCCCATCACCATTTCCTGTGACTGATCCTTTGTTTTCCGGGGAACCATTTCTTACCTTCAGGCTCCTGCCTATGTAGTATAGGCTCTTGACCCAGCTGCCTTCCTAAACCAGCCTGCCTTCCACAGGGTTTATTAGTCGAAGGACGAATATTTTCAATAATATATTTATTTTATGTTTAAAAATTGATTTTTAGAGAGAGGAAGGGAGAGGGAGAGAGGAACATCCATGTGAAAGCGATCTGCTGCCTCTTGCACACCCCTATCTTGGGATCCAGTCTGCAACCTGTGCATGTGTCCTTACCGGGAATCCAACTGGCAGGGGATGACGCGCAACCAACTGAGCCACACCAGCCAGGGTTTCAATACTATTTCTGATGAGACCCTTACACAGCCCTTCCTGTGTGACTGTCTGCAATCTCTCTGAGGGACAGAAACCCAGTAGTAAAAATATGTTTTGGCTTTGGTGGGTGATGGAAAGCTCTTGGGAACTGCATACAGCCCTCTTCCAAATCTCTCTCTGTCCTGCACAAGCTGTGTGTCCCCTGACAAGTTATATCAGTTCAATAAGCTTCCCTGTCCTTATTTGTAAAGTGGATACAATATACTGCCCATAAGGTAGATCCACTGCATACGGTAATAACAACACACACATGGAGCCAGGCTTTGGTTCAAGCATTTTACATATGTTAATCCTCATTAAAATGCTGTGAGGTAGATGCTTATTTCCACTTCGCTGTGGAGGAAATAGGCACAGAAATGTAGTTTGCCCAGAATCACACAGCTAGCAAATGGCAGGGCCTAGATCCCAGCTGAAGTCTTAGGATTCATTTTCTTGAATGTGAGACTATACTATCATTGTAGTGGGTAGTCAAGACATTTAAAAAATGTTGTTTTTTTTTGAGAATTCAGTGAGATAAAACGTCTCATGTTCCTGGCACTCCGTAGGCACTCAGTAAATGGCCATCTCTTCCTTTCTCCCACAGCATTGTTTTCAATGCATCTACAAGCATTTAATTGTCGGTCACCCTTGCATACAAGGGCACCGGGTTGCGATATCCCTGTGTTTTAGGGAAATATGCCCCGAAGTGTTTAAAGAGGCAGGGGCTGGGAGAGCTGGACGGCATTCCCTGAAGCCAGCCCTCCACACACCACAGAGAAACAGGCGCAGGGGCTTCTTCTCCTTTCTACAGCTCGGAAAGCCGGAGAAAAAGGCTTGAAGGGCGAACTAATCACATCCCCACGGGATTAGCTATCCTAGTGGGTGTGGAATCCAGCATCTGAGCTGTGCCTTATAGCCAGAAGCCATTCCCACTGCATTTTCTATGGTTCTTCCACTCCCGTGGTTGAAGAGGAAGCTATTGTCATAAACCCAAAGAAACCCTCAAATAGTTCAGAAGAGAAGGGAATGATTCTAGTGTCTGGGTTGGAGCAGGGTGGAATCCTGCTCCATTCCTG
>NW_006297833.1:574120-586034 GCF_000327345.1 Myotis davidii
GGAAGGTGGATGTGCAACCCTGGTTTTCCTTGTGAAGATGCAGAGACTCCTTCTTCAAAGTGATTCCCCTGTGTGTCCCTATATCTAAGACCCATAGAAAAGTGTTAAAATTAGAAATCTGTGGGAATTAAAGTGGGAGAGTTAGCTCCAAACTCAGAAGGGCACCACTGAAGGCCCTCACTCTGGACTTCCTAGCATGGATCCATTCCCTTTTTTGCAGTGACTTAAGTAAAGGCTCATTGTTTGACTGTGGTGTCAACTTCAGTGAATTTTCCTATTTGTAATTCTTCCTATGACAGAGATCTCTTAGCAGTATATTGTTGTGCTGACAGAAACTGAATTTGAATACATTTATTTTGTGTATTTTCTCCAATTACACATTAAAACACATTTACCTTTATAGGCAAATGTCACAAAGGTACAGACTCCTACTATCAATGAAATAACCTGGAGTAGAGTTTCTGGTAGTGTGATTGTTGGACCATGTGTATCAAGATCATTGGGATGCTTGTGGTGAACACGACGTAGTATAGACAAATATTGAATTATAATATTGTATACCTGAAATGTACAATCCTGTATACCAATTTTACCACAATAAAAAAAATCACTGGTATTCTTATAAAATGCAAATTTCTGAGCCTAATTCCATACCTACTGAATGACCCTATGTGGGGTGTGGTGGGACCTGAGAATTATGCATTTAAACAAACCCTAGGTCATTCTTATGCACATTACAAATTGAGAACAACAACAACAACAATAAAAAATAAACAATGAAATTATAATTTATTTGATATGTGAAGACTCATTGATAGTCTTAAAGAATAAACATGAAGCATGGGTATTCAAATAAAAATATACTTCTATGTATAAGGTTGTTGTGAATAAACCAACTAACTCATACACTTATAAGCATAGCCCATAGATATAGGCAATAGGGTAGTGAAGACATGGGGGTGGGTGGGTAGGGGTTGGGAGGAGCGTGGTAAAGAAGGGGGAAATGTTAGATATCTGTAATACTATCAATAATAAAAAGTATATTAAAAATGTTTGTGAGATTTAAATGAGGAAATGTATGGAAAAATGCCTAAGTCAGTGCAAAAACATCATTTTTTTTTCTTCTCTCTATCCATTCTCCATCTCTCCTTTTTGGCAACCATCAGCTTGTTCTCTATATTTATGGGTCTATTTATGCTTTGTTTGTTTGTTTGTTTTTAGATTCCACATGTAATGAAAATATATGATATTTGTCTTTCTCTGTCTGACTTAATTTACTTAGCATGATACCCTCTAGGTCAATCCATGTTGTTGCAAATGGTAAGATTTTATTCTTTTTTATTGCTGATTAATATTTCATTGTATGTATGTACCACATCTTCTTTTATATTTTGGTTATTATAGACAATGCTTCAGTGAACATGGGGTGCATATGTCTTTTTAAATTAGTGTTTTAGGTTTCTTCTGATAGATACCCAGAGATAGAATCCTTGGGTCATATGGTAGTTCTATTTTTAATTTTTTGAGACCTTTCCATACTGTTTTCCATAGTGGCTGCACCAATTTACAATCCCACCAATTTACAATCTCACATCTTGCCAGCATTTGTTACTTGTTGATTAAAAAAAAATTGATTTTTAGAGAGAAAGGAAGGGAGAAGGAGAGAGAAAGAGAAAAACATCGATATGAGAAAGAAGCATTGATTAGCTGCCTCCCACATACCCCTGACTGGGGATTGAACATGCAGCTTGACTGGGAATTTGGCGCACTGGAGGATGCCCAACCAACTGAGCCACACCAGCCAGAGCTGTTGATTTTATTCACTTACATACTTACTTACTTTATTTATGTATTTATTTATTTATGGTGATATTTATTCTGACAGGTGTGAGGTTGTATCTTACTGTTTGTTTGTTTTGCTTTTAGAGAGGGAGGATGGGAGAGAGAGAAACATCAATTGGTTGCCACCAGGGATTGAACCTGAAACCTAAGAATGTGCTCTGACAGGGAATGAAACCTTCGACCATTCAATGCATGGGATGATGCTCCAAGCAACAGAGACACACATTGGCCAGGGCCTTACTATGGTTTTAATATAGATTTTCCAGATGATTAGTGATGATGAGCACTTTTTCATATGTCTGTTTGCCGCCTGTATATCCTCTTTGGAGAAATATCTATTCAGGTCTTCTACCCAGTATGTAATTGGATTTTTGGGGGGTGTTAAGTTGTATGATTTTCTTATATATTTTGGATATTAACCTCTTATCAAAAATATCATTTGAGAATATCTTCTACCAGTCAGTAGGTTGTCTTTTTTTTTTTCCAGTAGGTTGTCTTTTCATTTTGTTGATGGTTTCCTTCACTGTGCAAAACTTTTTAGTTTGATGTAGCCCTACTTGTTTTTTTTTTATATATATTTTATTGACTTTTTACAGAGAGGAAGGGAGAGAGATAGAGAGCTAGAAACATCGATGAGAGAGAAACATCGATCAGCTGCCTCCACACATCTCCTACTGGGGATGTGCCCGCAACCCAGGTACATGCCCTTGACCGGAATCGAACCTGGGACCTTTCAGTCCACAGGCCGACGCTCTATCCACTGAGCCAAACCGGTTTTGGCTGTAGCCCTACTTGTTTATCTTACTTTCGCTTTTCTTGCCTAAGGAGACATATCTAAAAATTGCTAAGACTGATGAAAACAAGTTTACTGCTTATGTTTTCTTCTAGGAGTTTTATGTCTTCAGGTCTTATTTAAGTCTTTAATCCATTTTGAACTTATTTTTGTATATGGTGTAAGAATGTGGTCCAGTTTCAGTTTTTGCATGTGTCTGTCCAGTTTTCCCAACACCCCTTATTGAAGAGACTGTTTTTGCCCCATTGTATATTCTTGCCTCCTCTGACGTAGGCTAATTGACCATACAAGCAAGGATTTATTTCTGGACTGTGTTGTATTCCAGTTTTTATGTATGGAACTATTTTGTTTATTATAGCTTTGTAGTATAGTTTGAAATCAGGGGGCTTGAAACCTTCTACTTTGTTCTTTTTCAAGATTTCTTTGGCTTTTGGGGGGTCTTTTGTGGTTCCATGTAAGTTTTATGATTAGTTGTTCTAGTTCTGAGAAGACTACCATTGATATTTTAGTAGGGGTCACATTGGATTTGTAGATTGCTTTAGGTAGCAAGGACAGTTTAACAATATTAATCCTTCCAATTCATGAACATGGCATTGTCCTTCCATTTATTTGTAACCTCTTCAGTTTTTTTTCATCATTGTCTTACAGGTTTCAGAGTACAGGTATTTCCCCTCTTGGCTAAATTTATTTGTAGGCATTTTATGCTTTTTGATTCAATTATAAGTGGGATTGTTTTATTAATTTCTACTTCCAATTGGTTGTTATTGGTGACAAGAACCTCAACAGATTTCTGTATATTGATTCTGTTTATTGATTTTACAGAATTCATTTATTAGTTCTAATAGTTTTTTGGTGGAGTCTAAAAAGCATGTTATTTCAATCTCTACATGGGAAAACATATAAATCCTGAACATTTATTAGTAGGTTATAAATTCCAAACATTGTCATAGATGTTCTTTCCTCTCTTATGCACCCATTCTTTTTTTTTTAAAATCCTCACCTGAAGATACGTTAATTTTTTTGTTGATTTTGAGAGAGAGAGGAAGGGAGAGAGAGAAACATTGATGTGAGAGAAACATCAATTGGTTGCCTCCCAGATGTACCTACCTGGGGATGGAACCTGCAACCTAGGTATGTGCCCTGACTGGAAATCAAAGCAGCAACCTTTTGTTGTATGGGACTATACTCCAACCAACTGAGCCACCCACCCAGGGCTTACACATCCCTTCTTTATGTGACTAAGGACTTAGAAAGTTCAGCTGTATCTTATTTTATTTTTGTGTTTACTCCCATTGAGCTACTTAGAAACAGTAAGACTCTCCTTGGGCTGTTAATGTGGCTCCAGTGTGGATTCAGAGAAGTTGAGCCGAGTGTTTCCAGCCACAGTAGCTAACACATTAGGGCAAATAAAGGGAGGCAATAAAACCAAAGCAAATTGATGCATCTCCTGGCAGTACATTAGCTTGTGTCTTAATGCCACACTCTCCCTACACTGAACATGACCAAATAGCTTCCTTTAAAGGTAAATGAATTTTATATAATTCGCAGCTAATTCCATTTAATTCTGCCCACATGAGCATGTGATAAGGGAATGTTAGGCTGGTTAACAATAACAGGCTAAAAGGGGCATTCAGGAGGAGGCCAATGTTTGATTTCCAAGTGCTCTGGCTCAGCGCTGAGAAATCCAGATTATTATGAGTGTGTTGGTTTCTTGGTTATTTGCTTTCTGTTCTCCTAGCTCCTGAGTAAAGGGCAGTGAGAAAACACTAGGATCCCATCTGTCACGAGGCCAGTTACCACAATAATAGCTACTCCTTTTTATAAAATTATTCTTGTTCTGACAAACTCCCTTTGGACTTCAGGGAATCAGGAAGAGTAAAAATAATAGAATCAATAACAACTTTGTTATCTAGTAACTTAAACAATCCTCGTCTGCTGGGATGGCAGAACAGGCTCTCTTATCTTGGAAACAGGAAAACTTTCTGGATAGTAAACTGTTTTTCACTAAATGTTTCTAACTGGATTAGGTTCCTAGAGAAAGTGCCCAAGGTAGGAATCATGCCAAATTCTAATCACTTAGACACAATATTTTAAAGCACGGAAAAGAATTTGCATCTTTAAATCTAATACATATTATTTCTTCTTTTTATTTAAGAGAACATCAATGGTTGCACAATTATTTGAATGTTGAAAACCTTAAATAGGAAATTCTCATTTAAATGTATGCATCATCTGGTCAACTTGGTTTTTGTTCCTATATCAGTACTTGTCTACACCAGTACTTGCCCCATACAGTGCTCTCCTGAGAGCTTTCATAATGCATGCCCCTGTCTTCAAAGTCAAGAAATGCTCTATCTAAAAAACAGCAGGGTTTGATTAGTTTAGATTAGGTTATCCCATGTTTATTTCTTTGCCTGTAAATATTGATGACTTAGTTCAAGAGTCATGGAATATATCTTGGTTTGAAGAGAACTATCTCTCTCACAGTGCAGGTGTTCATAACAACAACTAACTAGATAATACACACACCACAGAGATTGTCCTGCCTGACCTGATTCATTTAGATAACTGAAGGGAAATAGAAACTGAGAAACTTAAAAAATCAAGTTAGTCTATCTTTACTGCTCCAATTTACACCCAAGTTCATCATTCATATGCTGGGCTTCCAGTACAGACTCAATCATTTCACATTTACTCTAACACCTTACATAACACCTTCCTTAAAGTCTGGACATAAATAAATACAGATAATAGTTTGTATTCTATGTATATAAAATAAAGTAATATTATCTATGCATCCCAGACTTTATGGCCAGACTGTATATAAACTAACCTGATTTCCATTGGTATTTCTTGGGAAAGAGGCACCTAAAATTCAATTTAGGAAAAGAAAATCTTTTCTCTTTTTACTAATGCTGTATTGTAAAACATAATCAATCAGCGTTGTCTACTCCATTTACAAAGCAATTTATTAGACTCTGCCAACATAGTCACAGTCAAGCCTTGAAGTTTCTAAAAGTTGGAGTTAGAGATTGTTACGAATCCAGATAAACAGCAGTGTTTTCTTACCTTCCCAGCAAATTGTGACAGGTGATAACAAAAAGGCAAACAAAAATCTCTAACCCCTACCCTGGTGTTATCTGTCTCTTGGCTTGTAACTACACAGAATTTGGAGTTTTCTCAAGAGAGTAGAGTGACACTATTTACCTTTTTGTATTTATATGACCAGTAGCCAAACTTAAATATAACTAAAGAAATTCATTAAGGAAAAGTATTTACTGGGAAACCTTCAAAATTTCCCCCCTTTTCTGCTGCTGCATTTCCTTATAAACCACTTCCCTGCAAGCCCTAGTACCATTTTTTAAGAGCATGCCAATCAAAAAGGTACTCGAAAAGTTACAATTTTGTTATGTTCAAGCTCTATAAAAACCACTAATTAGGGCAATACAAGCAACTAGCACCTCAGCACCAAATTTTGCACACAACCCTCATGACTGTCAGGTTACTGGATGTTTCACAAATTTCATTTTCTTTCTTTTACCTTCTCCATTCCTAAACAGCCCCAGAGCATAGGGCTTCAGTTTATACCAAGAAGTCATTATAATTTCCCCTCATTTGATGCCTGGGAGGAAAACATTGTACTACAATAGGTGAGCAGTGATTCTAAAGCCATAGCTCTGAGTTTGTGGTTTTAGTCAAATGGCTCTTTGAAGTTATCATGAATGCTATGCATCATCTCCCCAGAAACACACACATGTGTGTCAGCACACAAAATTCGACATACGTTTTAGGAAATTCACAGTCCCCTGGGTCCTCAGCTCACCCATTGCCACCCTTCACACGGCACAGTTTCCCTGCATCCAATCCATGCCAAAATAGTGCTTTTCATCTCCACTTCTGGAGTTTGGGTTGATGGTACTTTGCACTACCTGGAACTTTACAAAAGTTGCTTCCTTGTAAATATTCACAATGACCATTGTTTGTTTATTTGATTGGATACTCATGCTAGGTACAAAGGATTTATATATTGGGTAATTATTGCTCAAATTTATGACTGTAGGCCCTTTCTCTGGAAGGATAATAAGCATAATGAGGTGAGTTTGGAAGAGGTGAAATTATAATTCTAAGATTTATTAGAAATTCACAGACTTACAGGTGCATTGAACTGTGGCATTGGTCCATTGCCATAATGGTAGTTGGACTTAAGATTGTTGTTTCCCTTCCTCCCTTCAATAAATTCTTGTCTAATTATCTACTCTGTGCCAGGTACTATGACAGGCTGTGGGGACATAAAAGAATAAGACATGATCTTTATCCTGGAGGTTTTAGATTCTAGCGTTGGGAAGAAAACATGCACATAAACACACACACAAAACTCTGTGTGCCCTGAAAAGTGTGGTTCTCCTTCCTTTTAATGGAAGCTTATGAACACATTACTCATATTGAGACAGTCTGGTTTTTCCTTCAGGCCAAGTTTTCAGTTATTTCCTGAAATCAGATATGGTATGGTATGGCCTCACCGCTTACTAGTAGTTTGACTTTGGACTTTCAGCTGACCAGTGCTTCGAATTTCTCATGTACCAAATGGCAGCTCAGTGAATGATTAAAAGCATAGACTCTGGAGCTGGACTGTCCTGGTTTGAATCTCAGCATCACTACTTCTGAGTTGGGTGACCTTGTAAGTTTTTTTAACCTCTCTGTACCTTAGTTCCGTCTTCTGTAAAATGGGGATATGTTAATACTTACCACATAGCACTGTGACCCATAAGTTAATATGTGGAAAGCACTCCTAAAAGAACACATATATAGAGTGCCTACCCCCTCTTCTTTCCCGTTTTCCTTGCTACCTACCTTCCTTCTTTCTTCCTTCATTTTGCATACTCCATATTACTTCATATTCCATAAATATCTATGGAATGCCCACTCCGTGCCACACACTATGCTAGGTATAGGGGATGCCATAGTAAAGAGGTAATCTCTGCTTTAAAAACCCCTCTAGTCTAGTAGGGAGTCAAGCAACTAGAGAGGAAATTTAAATGCAATTAGATGATCTCTGTGATAGACACAAATGTAGGCTATGGAGGGAAAACCATGGCAAGGGCACACCCCCAAATCTAGGGGTGCTTTCCTTCTTGCTTTATTAATTCCCTCGCTAAGGCACATGCCTTCAGCTCCTTTAGGATTTTTCTCACAGTTTTCTTTTTTTAAGAAATTTAAAAAGGCGGGGAGGATGTGTTTTTTGCACCCTCCCCCTAGCAGTTACCTCACAGGGTTTTATAACTTTCATGCATGTTTTATATTATGTTAATTTCTCAATGTTTTGTATAGTTACTGCCAATGAAATACCATCTCCCATCATGGATTCCACCTGGCTTGAGACTTTACTTTAAAGTCATTTTGCCTTTTTCCTTTCCATTGTTTTCTGGAATTCTATGAATTCATTAACTTTGTGTCTTCCAAAAAAGATATTGCTGTAAATTGAGCAATGTTCTAGGAACAGCCTTGTTAATTACTGGGCTGATGGTGGCGTTGACTGAGTGCTCACTGCTGATTCCTGAGCTCACCTCTGTAGGAAGATATAAAGGGAGTGGAAGGCGACAGAAAAGATCCGTTTCACTTAAATGATAAGAAAACAAGTGTGTGAGGAAGCACACCCACGTACACATGTGTTAGCCATATTTATTTGAGTACCCAGCTTGTGCATGCCAGGTATATCTGACAGGATGAAAGTGGTCAATGTTTTAGGAATACAGATCTGACAACATGGAGTATGAACAAGAATACACTAGACGAAAGTAGTTAGAACAGTTCTGAGACTGTTAAAGAGTGGTTGAGAAATGAGAACATGTAATTTAGAATCATACTGGAAATGGAGAAAGAAGGGAAAATCCAGAATTTAACAGGAAGAGACTATAGGACTTGGTGACCTGTTGGATAAGAAAGAAAGGAAAAGGTGTAGGAGTTGGGAACCCATATTTGTTGAGAGCTTACTTTGTGCTAGGTCCTGGGTTGGGCCCTTTGTCCATAGGGTCTCATTTACTTTCTATAACATTCCTCTGAGTTTAGTATTATTACTCCCATATTTCTATTGAAGAAGCAGAGGTTTAGAAAGATTAATTAGCTTGCTCAAAATCATATGATTAGTAATTGGTCAAGTCATATATTCATCCAGAATGTCTGATTCCAAAATCTATGCTTTTTTATTTCTAAAATGGTTTCAAGGGTGATAGTTTGGGAGAATGAAAAAAAATGATAAGAGGGCATTAATAGAAGGGCCAGTTTTTGTGGAAAGGTAATGTATAATCCTATTTGAATATGCTGAGTTTGGGATGATGGCGGGGCACCTAAATTGAAGGGCTTACAGGCATTTGGAGATGAAGGTCTGAGTGAAAGAGCAGGGCTGGGAATGTGGATAGCTAGAGGCCTCAGTGTTGGTTGGTTTATTGAAAAATTGAATGTAAAAAGGACATATTTCACTGCGTCTGGGGAGAGGGGAGGAGAGAGAGAGAGGAGGGGAAGAGAGAGAGAGAGAGGATGAGAGAGAACAGAGAGAAACATTGTTTGGCTGCATCTCATATGCACTCTGACTAGGGATTGAACAGGCAAACTAGGTATGTGCCCTGACCGGGAATCGAACCCATAACCCTTCAGTGCACAGGTTGATGCACTAACACACTGAACCAACTGAACAGGGTGATACATTCTTGAGGATATCTCCAAGTAGGGGGCAAAAAAGAGAAAAGAGTATCAGTAAGGTGAGTAAAACAAAGTTCATGGGACTGATTTGGTAGAAAAACAGTACTTGTGCTTCAGTACAGAAAAGTGAAACAAGACATCAGGTTCCAGGTTGTCAATCATGAATCAGGAAAGTCATTTAAGAGTTCCGTGTAGCCCACAGCACTATCCAATCTCAGTGCAAATACCACAATTCATCGATGTCCTTGATTTCTTCTTTATTCCAATATCCACTAGGTTCCCAATTTCTGTCCACTCTGCTGGTTTTTAAAAAATCTTTATTGTTGAAAGTATTAATATGTCCCCCCACCTTTTTTTCACTCTGCCTCTTAAATAGCTATTGAACTGGCCTTTCCTTAGTATCCTTGGCCACTACCTTAGTGAAGGTTGAGTCTCATTTGGGCTGTTGTGACAGGTGTCCACCAAGGCTCTCGGCTGCCTATTTCTTCATTAGATGTATACTTTACCACTAGAGTTATTTTTCCCACAATATGAATTTTATAATTTTTCCAATCTATAAAGTCAAACTCTTTAGCAAAGCCCAATGAGTCCTTCAATTTGGCACCAACCTTTCTTTAAGATGCCCTTTTCACAAAGCACCCCATAGTAAGTCAAATGGCCCAGCATCTGCTGGCATCCTGCCCTCACAGCACCACAGCTACCGCCTAGCTCAGCCTGCTTCCATGCTTGTTCCTGGTAAACTTCTGTTTGTCTTTTGAAGGCCAGCAGCATGGAAAGTAGCATAAAAAGGATATTGGGATAAAGCAGAAAATAGTATTAGATTAAAATTTAAAACCGAGGCATAAGACACCTGTGATCCATGCTAATATGGTTATCATAAGATAAATACATAAGAAGATCCACTATATTTTTCTACTTTCTTGTTAGATTTCTCAGGTTGTATTCACTTCTGAGATGCTGATAGCCACAAAAAAGTTTTTCCCTTTGTTTCCATTGTCCTCTCATCTGAGAAAAACAACTTATTGTCATGAGCAGTTGTCCTCCTCATCCTTTGCTCAGGCCTTTGTTGAATGGTGGGTGCCCTTATTATTCTCTGACCTTTAGAATGAGTCCTGAAGGCCTAGATGGTAAACAGACAGATTTTGTACTTGACTGTTTCCTGGAGTCCAGGATGGTGCTACAGATGATCAGTGCACATGCTATGCCACAGGAACTGAACTTGGAAAACATGAGAAAACCAAGAAGCTGAAATGGTGCGTTGCAGTTAGAGCCATGAGATCTGTATTTCAGACTTGACCCTGATACTTGGTGGCTGTGATCTAAAGAGAGTGATTTAAAGGTGGATGTGGGTGGAATGTCTGGGACATAGAATCTAGCAGGTGTTTCCAATGTGGCACATGCAAGATCAGTCGTTAGCAAGACATTTGGTGGAAGGCCCTCCCAACCCCTGAAGAAAGTATTGGCACTCAAGAATCTGGTGACCTTCATGAAGAATTAAAGCTGCTGCCCATGGATGTGTTACTAAGGTAGATTTGCTAAAAAGAGCACATAAGGGCTTAAGCTGTGTTTCCAACTTTCAGTAAAGTTAGCCGAGTGTAGGAGATGTATTTAGACAACCACCAGAAGCCAGGAGGAGCATAGCATGGTTTCTCCCTCAGAGCCTACAGAGGAAACCAGCTCTGCTGATCCCTTGCTGAACTCCTGAACAGCGAGAGAATACATTGCTGTTGTTTGAAGCCACCCAGTCTGTGGTGATTTATAATGGTAGCCTTAGGAAATGAATAGAGACAAATCCATGTTTCTTACCCATGAAATAATGATGATAATGATGATGATGATGATGACGATAAAATAGCAATAATAATATTACCTTATGTGTTCATTTTGAGAACTAAAATAAAAATTGTTTATGGAGGCATATTGATATAATTTCCATAGTCTCTTCCCATTTTTTGTTCACTTTTGAGTAAATTAAAAAAAAATCAGATGACTTATCTCATCAGTTTTCTGTACTTCACCATTAGCCCCAAAGATGAGGGAAAAAGCTCCCAATGCAGAGGTAGATAGGTGAGTTTTAGACCATGAATGAGATCTTTATGAATCTCATCAGCTGGAAGATTCTAGTCTACATCAAGGTGGGTAGATAACTTCCTATGGTAGTTGCATAACAGTCCAATACTCATTTTCATAGCACAGTAGCTCCACTTCCTGTGATGCAGATGTGCCCTTCGATATACCTGTGAGCCATTTCTCATACTTGGAAGAGACATTCAAAGAATTTTAGTTTTTAGACCTGTTAGTGCAACATCCAGGCAAATTTAATGAGTTTTCTAAGGTTATAGAGCTATCTGAAGAATTACCATTTGGCATTCTGAACGAGCATGTCAGGTATTTAATATTACATAGATTTTTTTAAATTAAATCTTTATTGTTCAGATTATTACATTTCTTCCTCTTTTTCCCCCCATAACTCCCCTCCTCAAAGTTCCCACCCAACCCTCCGCCCTCACTCCCAACCCACTGTCCTCATCCATAGGTGCACGATTTTTGTCCAGTCTCTTCCCGCATCCCCCACATCCCTTT
>NW_006297833.1:587419-598524 GCF_000327345.1 Myotis davidii
GAGTCTGGGTCCCTAGAGCCTCCCCCGGAACTGGAGCTCAGACCCTGAGACTCCCTCCCGATTGAAAACAACAACTGCACCCTTGGCCTCCAGCCCGCTCCGCACGCACCTCCGCACCTTAGTATTTTACTTCCGTACTGCGCCTCCTTTGAGTCTCGGTATGCTTTTCTCTTTCCTTCTAATTGTAGAATTTCCCCTCGGCCAGCTTTCCTGTGGTTCTGGGTGATGTCGGTTCTGTCTTTTAGTTGTATTTTTGAAGTGGTTGTGCCTATGCCGCCATCTTGGTTTTTCGTACATAGATTTTTAAATCCTTCTTTTTCCTAAAGCTTATTTTGTAGTTTTTTAAATTGCTAAGACTTTTAGGTCCATTGATATTATTTGATCTCAGATCTTAACAAGCATTCCTTGGTTTAGGACTCTACCCTCCTACTGCTTTCATGAAAATATGTGCAACTCTTCTTGAACACTGAGCATTGGGTTAGGTTCTAGAAGGACCAACACATGAATCAGATATGGTTCCTTGGATTTAGCAGAAATAATACAATTTCCACATATTAACTTTCTCACACCCTACAGGAATGAGGTGGAAAGAGCAATTAAAGAATTCTGCCAACACAGATTGTTCAGTCACATGACTTTAACCTCCAGGTGAACCTAATTTGCTTTGGCTTAGTGCTGTGGTCAGCAAACTGTGGCTTGTGAGTCACATGTGGCTATTTGTGCCCTTGAGCCTGGCTGTTCCACAAAATACCACAAAATAGCACAAAATACCATGTGTGGGTGTGCACGTACAGTGCGATTGAAACTTCATGGCCCATGCGCAGAAGTCGGTATTTTGTGGAAGAGCCACACTCAAGGGGGCCAAAGAGCGGGAGCCACAGTTTGCCGACTACTGGCTTAGTGGAAAGAGGGAGGACCAGCGCAGGGTGCTGCAGACCGAATGTTTGTGTTCTCCCAACATTTGCATGTTGAAAACCTAACCACCAATGTGAGGATATTTGGAGGTAGGACTTTTGGGGGATGCGTAGGTCATGGAGTGGAGGCCTCATGATGGGATTAATACCTTTATGAAAGAAATCTCAGAGAGCTTCCTTGGCTCTTCCACCATGTGAGGACATAGCAAGAAGACAGCTGTCTATGAACCAGGAAGCCAGCTCTCACTGGACACAGAAGCTGCCCATGCCTAGACCTTTGACTTTCCAGCCTCCCGAACTGTGGAAAATAGATGTCTGTTGTTTATGAACCACCTAGTCCAGCTGTGGGCAAACTACGGCCCGCGGGCCGGATACGGCCCATTTGAAATGAATAAAACTAAAAAAAAAAGACCGTACCCTTTTATGTAATGATGCTTACTTTGAATTTATATTAGTTCACACAAACACTCCATCCATGCTTTTGTTCTGGCTCTCCAGTCCAGTTTAAGAACCCATTCTGGCCCTTGAGTCAAAAAGTTTGCCCGCCCCTGATAGTCTGTGGTATTCTGTTAGAGTAGCCTGGATGGACTAAGACACAGGATGAGGCAATCATCAGCCCACAGCACTCTCTCTGTGGAGATGGGGCTGGGAAGGGGCAGTGAAGACCAGCAGGAGGAGCACATGCTTACAATGACTCAGTACTTTTGAAATCTATTAGCTGCTGTGAATGGAGCTGAGGCCCTTTAACACCATCAGATATGGATCCCATAAATGTAAAAACCATGTGTTTGCAATTATATTTCCTCAATGTTTAGCATATAGCAAGTGCCAAGTAAATGTCTATTGATTCTCCTGCCCTTGTACCCTCCCATTCTCCTTCCTACCTTCTTTCTTGTATTCATAACTTCTGTATATCAGTTGCTTTTGTGCAGAGTACTGGGGATTTAAAGATGAATTAGACACAACAACTGCTATTGGTTGTTTCATTGTTTTGGAAAATAATTGTAAAAATATAGATTTGCTTACTGATTGTTACTTTCCCCACATGTTTATTTTTATCTGAAGTAGAACAGGTGTGAGACTCAGAGGCCTGAAAGGAAGGCAAAGCAAGTGAAGGAATGGGTTGGAGTTTGAAGGTCCAGGTTTCAGCTGGGTGGGGAGGCTGGCTGGGGACAGGAAAGAGAAGCAGGAAACAGTTTTTCCAGGGATTGATTTTTACCCTCCCTCCCCAACCCACATCAATACATCCTTCACAGAGCTGGTTAATTATCAATTTCCATGAGAAAGCAGAGCTGCCTTGCTCTTTTAAAGCCCTTGAGCACAAAGCAGGCTATATATAATATGCCTTTTGCTAAATTGAATGATTTGTTCATGACTCTGTGTGCTCTGTGTGTTTTCAAATAGTGCAAGCAATCTATTTTGTGTTTTCCCTTTATCATATTTTTCTGATCTTGTTTCTTTTTCCTCTCCTTTTTTCTGCCTTTTAAAAAAATGATAAAAATTGCTATATTTTCCATTTCCCTCACATACATGATGGAAAACTATAGTTTAAATAGCTATTCTTTTAGTAATTCCCTTAAAAAATTTAAATAGCCATTATGATTGTAAATTTTTCAACAGAAAATTGGAAAGTCTAAAGTTAGCTAAGACTGCTGTCTTCCTCTCAACAAGACAGGGACAGTATTATGCTTTAACTGCTCATTAAACCACTGGTGTTATTTTCATCTAAGGATTTAGTATCATCTCTAAATCCAAGATTTGGGTCTCTTGGTAGGTAAAAATGTTTAATTGAATATACCAACATATTTTATTCATTTCTCGGCTCACTTTCTTGAGTCTCCATCCTTCCCTGTGAGGTTACTTTTCTTCCTCAGATGATATTCTTTTAATGATGGTATGGGAGGGGTAAATACTTAGTCTTTGTAGATTTAAGAATGTTTTGATTTTTTCTTCAAAAAATAGTTGTCAAATGTTTTTTGTTTGCCTCTCCAGGTCACTTTTCACCCTTCTCCATTCTGCCCGGTGCTCTAGGCCGCCAGCCTGTCTGCATTGCATTGACATGCTCTTTCACTGGCTCACTGGCAGTGGGATTTAGTCAAGTAGAAGCACTAAAAGGAGATCAGACTAGCAGTCTAGAGGAGATGGTGTAGACTTATTTCTCTCTGTTTTCCTCCCTTTTAAGCACAACTCTAAATTCTGGAAAAAACATAAAGATACCAAATGATGGCTCTGAAAGGTGCAAAGAAGGTGAGCTTGTTGGGGAACCCAGGACAGGAGACACAACCACCCAACCAACAGAAACTCATGACACAAGCCTGGTGTTTCCTGACCAACAATCTAGCAATAGAAGGCAGCCAAGGGAGACTCATTCCTCTCCTGGATCAAACAAGGGACTCACCAACAATACCAGCTGAACTCAGTAGCATCAGCAAGTGGGATGAATCAGAAAACCCATTGACAATGAGTGGCCAGGGCACATGTTCTCCTTCCCTGTCAGGCCAGAGATCCCACACACCCACTGAGACATACCAGGAGGCAGGATGACACTGGCTGGGGGGATCCCACCACAACTAATTGACAGCTTAGGAAGACTTATTGTTCTCATGTAACTGAGACTTCCCTCCCCCACCTAGAGGTGTCAGGTGGCCTGGCCTATAAAAGCTCTTCTGCCCTATTAGGCAGCGTATGCAGTGACAAGTAGAAGCTCCAGTTTGCACAAGATAAATCAAGCAGACCAAAATAACACCTCAAGGGCTCTAAAAGTTAATTTATCATTGGAACCAGAGCCCACAAAATTAGGCAGAATCTGTATGCTAAATCTAAACAGGGTGACTGCTTGCTAAAATAAAATATTTAAATAGGACCCAGAGACTTCTAACATAACTAATGTCAAGCCTATAATAAAAATCACCTATCATACGAAGAACCAAGAAAATCACAACTTGAACAAGAAAAGACAATCAATTAGCATCAATACCATGATGAAACAGATGCTGGAATTATCTGGCAGGTTTTTAAAAGCAGCCATCATAACTATATTCAAAAGGAATTACAGATTATCTTGAAACAAATGAAAACTAAAATTTAAAAGAATCTCAGCAAAGAAGTAATAAAAAAAGAACCAAATGGAAATTAAAAGCTGAAAAACAAAATAATTAAAATAATAATCTTACTGGTGTAGTGTGATAGTAGAGTGTTAATGACAGAGGATGGAATCAGTGAACTTGAGGACAGGAACGTAGAATTTACACAATCTGAAAAAAGAGAAGAGACTGAAAACAAAAGGACAGAATCTCAGGGACTTGTGGGAGAATAATAAAAGAGCCAACATTTGTATCACCAGAATCCCAGAAGGAAAGGAGTAAAAAAATGGATTCATAAAGTATTTAAAGAAATAAAGGCTGGAAATGTTCCAAATTTGGTGAAAGCCATAAACCTACAGATTCAAGAAGCTGAATAAATCCCAAAGAGGACAAATCTAAAGAAGTCCATGCTAAGACATATCATATTCACACTTATGAAAACTGAAGATAAATTTTTTTAATATATTTTATTGACTTTTTACAGAGAGGAAGGGAGAGAGATAGAGAGTCAGAAACATCAATGAAAGAGAAACATTGACCAGCTGCCTCCTGCACATCTCCTACTGGGGATGTGCCCGCAACCCAGGTACGTGCCCTTGACCGGAATCGAACCCGGGAACTTTCAGTCCGCAGGCCGATGCTCTATCCACTGAGCCAAACCGGTTTTGGCGAAGATAAATATTTTAAAAGCAGTCAGAGAGAAAAAAATTCACCTATAGGAAAATGCCAGTTTGAATGACAACAGAATTCTCATCTGAAACTATGGAGGCCAGAAGGAATTGGCACAAATTTTTCAAGTGCTAAAATGAAAGAACTGTTAATTGTGAATACTTTATCTGATGAAACTATCCTCCAGAAATGAAGGGGAATAGAGACATATGCAGATGAAGAAAAACTAAAAATAAACAAACACAAAACTTGTTGCTAGCATACTGACCCAAAAAGAACAACTAAGGAAGTTCTTTAAGAGAAATAAAATTATAAAAGAAGAACTCTTGGATTATTAGGAAGGAAGGACAACAGAAAGAGCAGAACATGGGAACATACACAAGACTAATTTTCTTATGAGATTTAGAAATATTTGATAATTGAAACAAAAATAAAACAATATCTGGTACTTAAGACGAATACTTACCTGGTAACAGTCTTTGTAACATATAAATCCACACGTGAAACTTATATGTTCATGTTGGCCAGTGTCACCCCAATTAATTAAAAAAAATAAAGACATATTTAAAAGTGGGGAAGGTAAAGTCACTTAAATGGAAGAGTTGTTTCCTCACCTTTCACAAAATGGTAAAACATTGAAGGCAGTAGATATGATAAATCATATATGTATGTTATGATATGCAGAGCAACCACTAAGGTAACTATACAAGAATAAACACTCCAAACATGATAACTAAGTCAAGATAGAATCATAAAAAATGTTGAAGTAACCCATAGGAAGGCAAGAAAAGAGAAAAAGAGAAAAGAAACAGAAAAGAAATAAAAAAATGGCAGACTTAAGTGCTAATATTAATAATTACCTTAACTGTAAATTGTCAAAATACAACAATTAAAAGGAATAGACTGGCAGAGTGGATTAAAAAAATCACAGAACTATATGATGTTTATGAGACACTCACTTCAAATTCAGCAGCCCTGATAGCTCAAAACTAAAGGATTGGAGAAGATTGACTATGCCCTCATTAATGATAGAGAGTGGCTCTATCAATATCAGATAAGGAACTTCATAAAGACACTTACTAGAGATAAAGACAGATATAACATAATGATAAAAAACTCAATTCACCATGAACACACAACAATCTAAATATCTATTGAGCAAATAACAGAGCCTCAAAATATGTGAAGCAATAGACAAATCCATAATTATATTTGGGGATATACATCTATTTTTAGCAGCTGTTAGAGCTATTAGATGAAAAACCAGCAAAATATAAAAGATATGAACAACACAATAAACCAATGAAATCTAACCAACATACATAAAACAATTTACCCAACAACAGCAGAATATACAATATTGTTCAAGTGCCCTGGGACAGTCACCAAAATAGACCATATCCTGGTTCATTAAGTAAACCTCCACAAATTGAATGGAATTGAAATCATACAGAGTATATTTCCAGTGTATGTTTTCTGAAAGTTTTATAATTTAATATTTAAGACCATGATGCGTTTTGGGTTAATTTTTATTTAAGGTATAAAATTTGGATTTTTAAAAACTTATGGATGTGCTATTGCTCCATCATCTTTCATTGAAAAGACCATTCTTTCTCCATTAAATTGCTTTTGCATCTTTGTAAAAAATTAGTTGGGTGTATTGGAATCAAATAGAAACCAATAACAGAAAGACAACAAATAGCCACTATTACTTCAACAAATGCCCCCCTGGGATGGGAGGAATGAACACTAGAGTCCTATGATTAGGTCTCAGGTTTTTAGTGATCCTTGGGTTGTGACATTCACAAGTGTTTTTCAGCCACCACCTCCCCCACCCCCCGCGCCCACACCCTCCCATCCCTGTTAGGTGAGGAGAACTAGAGGGGGCTTAGTTGGATATTTTCCTTCCCCCAGGTCTGTTAGGTTCTGGTGAAACCAAGTGGGTTGGGCTCTGGTAAAACATCTTCTGTTGAGGGCAGGCCATTGCTAAGGAGAACAGAGTGCTCTAGGCTTATTTCAAAGCGGGTTCATTTTCCCTGTCCCCTCAGGACCTGTTGGGACTCCTGGATGCAGAACTCAGGAAAATTCCGGTCAAGGGCATACCCCTAAGACTGGCCTTTCAGGAGTTTTTATCTCTCAAGCTAGCCCTTCCTCAGGCTCTAGAAATGAGTCATTTTCCCTTAAGATATTCCTACCAGGCTCCAGGCACTTTTGCTCCCTGAAAGTTATAATTTTCTGTGTCTGCCTGTCTTTCCAGTTTTCAGGGTGTCAGTTTGCCCTGTGACCTCAATTCTTTGATGGGTCTAAAGAGAGTGTTGGTTTTCAGTTTGTTCAGCTTTTATTCCCCTTGTGAGTGATGAATTCCAAGCTCTTTACATGTCGAACCAGAAACTAGAAGTCAATGCTATTGATTTTTGCATGTTAATTTTATATCCTGCTATCTTATGGAATTTTTTTTATTGTGGTATGGCTTTATTATTCATTTTCTAGCATTTCCCAGGTATGCTATTTTGTCACCTGCTAGTAGACCTAGTTTTATTTTCGTTTTTGTATGCCTTTGTTTTCTTTAGTCAAATTATACTGACTAGCACCTCCAGAACAATGTTAAAATAGTTGTAGAGATAATGGACATCTTGCCTTGTTTCTGACTTTAATGGGAATGTAACCCTAGTGAAAAAGGATTGAATTTTATCTATGTTGCTATGTGTTCTAAAATGTAGGTTTTCTTATTAGGAGATGACTTGCATTAAAAAGATAGCTCGTTGTACTCACAGACACCAAGAGGAAGGGACATGCCACCCCGTGGGGGCCATTGGGGAAGCACAGGGTCCGTCAGCAGGCAGAGGGAGCGAGGGAAATGGGGTCAGGAGGGAGGAGTGAGGCAAGGTATGCGGGCTTAGGGTGGCTAGCCTGAATAATTTCAGCAGGCACTTGAGCTGAGGGGCAGTCCCTAGTTGTCTCTTAATTGGCTCTGGGGTGACTCCAGCAGGTAGAGAGTGGCCCGAATGTGAGAGCCCCATAAAGAGATGGCCTCACCGGTGACTTTTTATGTGTCGAGGAATTACCTAACTCGAACAGAAGTAGTCCTTTCAGGATCAGTGAAGCCCCAGTGTCAAAACATCAAAATACAGAAAATAACATGATCTGGTTAATATAACATGTTAAAGAAGTATTAATCCATTTCCACTTTCTCAATTTTTAGGGATGAGTATTAAATTTTATAAAAGGCTTTTCAGCATTTATCTAGGTAATTATATGATTTTTCTTCTTAGATATTTTAGTATTGTAAATTATATTAAACTATTTTCTAATATTGACCAAATTTTGATTTCCTGGTATAAAATTGGTCATAGGGTATTAACAGTTTAACATGTCAAGACCCTCTTTTTATGCCAATGTTTTGCAATTTCCTTTTTACTATCTTCAAATTAAATTTATAGACAATATAACCTAACTATATTTCAATAATAATAATAATACATTAAAATATGTTAGCCTAAATTTAATGCATAGATAAATAAAAAGCAAACCCTCTGTTATAAGCTGACATGTATTTTTACATGTAAATGTTTGAGCATGACTACATGGAAGATTCTATTATTTAGTCAGATTCTTTCCCTGTTCTTAAAATCATTGTGGATAGGACAGCAACAAAAACAGACTAAGAATGACATGCTGTATTGACACATAATGTCAATAATATAAATGCTGCCCTAACCAGCTTGGCTCAGTGGATAGAGAGTCAGCCAGAGGACTGAAGGGTCCCAGGTTCGATTCCGGTCAAGGGCATGTATGTTGGTTGCGGGCACATCCCCAGTAGGGGGTGTGCAGGAGGCAGCTGATAGATGCTTCTCTCTCATCGAGGTTTCTAACTCTCTATCCCTCTTCCTTCCTCTCTGTAAAAAATCAATAAAATATATCTAAAAAATAATATAAATGCTGCTATCAGTGGCATAATTTTCAAACTGAATTGTTGAAAAATTCTTGTTAATAACCAAACAAATCAAAGTAAAATTCTATCTCGATTTATATCATAATTGCATGACTAGAAATTTCAGTGTATATCAAAATAATGTGTGTATACAACAGAATTAGGTTATGACAGATAATTATAAATACATTTTCACTCACAACAATGTTCTGTATGACATTTGTTATTATTATGCAGGACTGTCCCACAAATTATGAGACATCTAGCATCCCTGATACCCACCCACTAGTAGTAGTACTAGCAGTAGTACTCCCAGTTATGTCTGTCACCAAACATGCCTCCATCTAGTTTATCACTGGACTGGATGATCTCTGGATCAGCTGATGGCATTTGAAGTCTACAAATATAATCTATGTCCATGGTGATGTTTTTATGCAGAGTGAAAAATAGCTGAAACTTATGGGAAAATTTCATCTTCACAACTAGTAAAAAATAAAAATTAAAGGTCAATGACATACCATTTCCCTCAAATTAATTATTGACTTACAAAAATGACACTGAATAGTCCAGGGTGGTATGAAACAAGTACTATTAAATATTTTAATTGTGGTTTGAAAAATTTAAAGCAATTTGGCAAGAGTCTGTCAATGCAGAGTGGATAAAAAAGTTGTACATTTACATAATGGAATGCTACTCAGCCATAAAAAAGCAGAAAGTCTTTCCTTTTGCAACCTGGACAATATTATGCTCAGTGAAAGAAGCCAGTCAGACAAAGACAAATACCATATGATCTCACTTACATGTGGAATCTAATGAACAAAATAAACTAACAAACGAAGTAGAAACAGACTCATAGATACAGAGAATAGACTGACAGCTGTCAGAGGGGCGGGATGTTGGAGGGCTGGGTGAAATAGGTGAAGGGTTAAGCACAAGTCCCACAACGCATAGACACAGACAACAGTATGGTGACTATCAGAGGAAAAGGGGTGTGGGGGCAGGCAGAGAGGTTAAGGGGGGATAAATGGTGATGGAAAGAGATTGACTTCGGGTGGTGGACACACAATACAGCATACAGATGATGTATTGTAGAATTATACACTTGAAACCTATAAAATGTTTATTACCCAATGCCACCCCAATAAATTTAATAAAAATTAAAAAAAGAAGACGAGCCCTTCAGTGTATCAATAGTCTTATACCAAGTTATGCCATTTCATGAGGTCTATTCTGAAGACACAATTTGAAAATACAGAGAAAAAAGCTTATACCCAAAGTGTCATTAACAACAATAAATGATTAGAAATGCAATAAAATGATTCAATATATAATTACAAAATAATCAAGGGATACATTTTATAAGAAATATGCAGGACCTGTATGAAAAAACTATAAAACTATAATATGTCAAAGGACTTAAAAGAAGGCTTGAATAAATTTTATGGATGAGAAGACTCAATATCGTAAAGCTGCTAATTTTTCCAAGTTAATATGTACATATAATATGTACACTCAAAAATCCAGTGGAATGCTTTCTTTGGAACATGACTGAATGTCTCTAAAACTTATCCAGATAAATAAATGTATGAAATTATTTTGTTCTTTTTTTTTTTTTAAAAAAAATTAATCCTTACTCAAGGAAGTATTTACTGATTTGTGAGAGAGCGAGAGAAAGAGAGGAGGGGGAGAGGAGAAACATTGGCCAATCATCTCCTGTATATGGCTGGACTGGGGCTACAACCAATGTGAGGGAGAAACATTGATTGATTATCTCTTGTACACAGCCCAATCAGGGATCGAACCTGACACCCTTTTTTTTTCCAGATGACACTCCAATCAACTGAGCCACAACAGCCAGGGCCAGACTATTTTTAAAAATTCTAAATAAAAAAGAATGTAATAAAGAGAAATTTGCCCTATTAGGTATTTAAATATGCTATATAGTTATGATCAAACAGTATGATTTTGAGGCTAACATAGAGAAAAAGATTAGTGGGATAAAAGAGATTTCAGATATAGATCAAAGTATATGTTAGACTTTACTATGTGATGCAGGTGGCACTTCAATTATCAATTTTGTGGGGGATTACTATTTAATAAAAGGTGTTGTGTTAAGTGGGTAAGCATTTATTAAGAAAATAAATATAGATACTTCCTCATTCCTTGTACCAAATAAATTCTAGAAGTATTAAAGATTTTAAAAGAAGTAATATTAAACTAGAAGAAAATATAATGTTGAAGTTGGGAATTCTTTTCTAAGCATGAATAGAAACAACAAAAAAGATTGACTATATAAAAATCAACATACATTAAAAAAATAAAAAATCTCAAGAAACCAAGATGGTGGCATAGGTAAATACCAGAGATTGCTGCCTCGCACAACCACTTCAAAAATACAACTATAAAGGTAAACAGGCTTGAAAAAAAGAAAAGGTTTCAAATCATCATTGTTGGGGAGGGGCCCCTGAACACAAATTGGCTAGAGAAGCACAAAAAGATTTTCTTGCA
>NW_006297833.1:599846-611166 GCF_000327345.1 Myotis davidii
GTAAATATAATAGAAGCAGGGGCATAGAAAGGGATTGGCCTGACTATTCTTGGGGGGAAGGGGGTGTGGGGGATGCGGGAAGAGAATGAACAAAAATTGTGCACCTATGGATGAGGATTGTGGATGAGGGGGCGGTGAGGGCAGAGGGTGGGATGGGAAATGGGTGGAGGGGAGCTATGGGGGGGGGAAGAGGAACAACTGTAATAATCTGAACAATAAGATTTAATTTAAAAAAATAAAAAATCTAAACATCTGAGATAAGAAAAGAATTAATGCCTTCAAAATACAAAGAGTTTTAAAATATCAATAATAAATGGACAACCCAGCCAGTGTCGCTCAGTAGTTGAGCGACAACCCATGAACCAGGAGGTCATGTTTTGATTCCTAGTCAGGGCACATGTCCAGGTTGAAGGCTTGAAACCCAGCAGGGGGCTTGCAGGAAGCAGCTGATCAATGATTCTTTCTCAACATTGATGTTTCTATCTCTCTCTCCCTCTCCCTTTCTTTCTCTGAAATCAATAAAAACATATTTAACAACAACATCAACAACAACAACAAAACATATTTAAGAAAGGAGAGAAAAAAAGAAAAGGGACAAATTCTTTTTTATATTACATTTTCATATTAATAGAAAATTTAATTAAAAAATAAACAGGAAAAGTGTAAAAGGACTAACATAGACTATCATGAAGCATATGAAAAAATGTGAACTCTAACATGTAATGTAACATAGAGAAAATGGGGAAAATCTCAAGATAATAAGACTTGCACATAATTTTTGCAAATATTTAAAAAAATCTTTATACTTAGTAATAAAGACGTGTAAAAGTAAGCATTTTTATACTTTATTGGTGGATGTGCTAATTGATGCAATCTTTCAATAGATCAATTTGACAACAGGTAGCAAAGCCTTAAAAATCTGTACATTCATTTTAAAAAATATATGTTATATTGATTTCATAGAGGAAGGGAGAGGGAGAGATAGATAGAAACATCAATGATCAGAGAGAATTATTGATCAGCTGCTTTCTGCACGACTCCCCTAGGGATCGGGCCAAACAACCCAGGCATGTGCCCTGACTGGGAATTGCAATCTGACCTCCTGGTTCATAGGTCAATGCTCAACCCTTGAGCCACTCAGGTCTGGCTCTCTCTCTCTCTCTCTCTCTCTCTCTTAAATAGAGAGAGGGAGGAAGAGAGAGAGGAAATTGATGGGAGAGAGAAACATCAATCGGTTGCCTCCTATACAAGCCCCAACTGGAGTTTGAACCCACAACCTAGGTATGCGCCCTGACCAGCTCCTGGTGTATGGGATGATGCTCCAACCAAATGAGCTGCCTTGCCAGGGCTGCACATTCTTACAGGGGGTTAAATTTTGTTTTTTAGGAAGTGTTTTTATTAATATGAGAAATAATTTCTGGGTGGAAAATTTTTTATATAGTGAGATTTATAAATTAAAGTTTTAAAAACCTTCAGAGAAACTAGATTGAGTACTCCATAATGTTAACAGCAGTGGTTGTATTATGGGTGTTCTTTTTTTCTTCTTCTTCTTACTTTTCCAATGTTGCATGAGTGCTGTTATAGCTAAAATATAAAACTTATTCTATTTTAATAGAGGCTGCTTAATTTCTAACCCTGTGCCTTATTCAGAGGGGGCATTCAATAAATGTTTGTTAATTGAATTGTTGCCTGGTTACCAAGCCTCCCCCCACCCCCCCACATGTTTTAAACATTTAGAATTCTCTCTTTCAGTAAGGGATTTAAAAACTGGTTCATATAACACTTAATCCCTGGGTACATATGAGTTGAGTAATTCATTAATTACCCAGGCATTAGATTTTTCCAGGAAATATAGATAATTTAGATATCGGTGTAGCTAGAGGTCTTTTTGGCACCAACATCAAATTTTAATACTTTCAGATATTTGGAAATATTTCTCAATCACTCTACTTAGTTTCTTTAATTTAGAAATTTATATTTTTCTTACATTAAAGTATAAGGCATTTTCATATTATTTGAGGTCGGTGCATAGTTTTATTGTAATTTTACTAGATGGCCATTTAGACACAGCTTCTTATAAAGGGCAAGTTTACTTTTCTTAAATTAACCATGGAAAGAGTTACTGACTCTGCACAATGGAATAAATTAAACCTCGGGCCCTAAAAACTCACAGAAAGGGACTTTTTATTAACAGGTACAGGTTTATCTTTCCCAGATACCCATGTGAGTATCAGTCAGTAAAGTTGCATTTGTGGTCTAAAAGCCTCTGTGCTCGTAGGTTTTTCTCAAATAACCCAGGTATTTTTTTTCTTCAGCTCAAAAGAAAACATGGCGCCACCTACAAGCACTCTCTAGTATTACATTATGACCAAGTCTGAATTTTATTTAGCAAACACTTATTGAGCTCCAATATAGTCGGGCATAAACACCAGAGCTCTGAAGATGAATGAGACCGTCCTTGCCATGACCAAATTTTCAGTCTAGTTGAGAAGACAGACATTATTTGGGGGGTGTGGTGCCAGGAGAACATGTCATAAGTTCATGTGTCATTTTAGCCCTGGTGTTCAGTGTGGACACTGGGGAGATTAGATTACAGACAGGGAGACCAATTAAATTCCCTTTTAAAATTTAAAAGTAGTATTTATTTGTCCAATCATTTATTTGTCCAACAGAGGGAAAAGCTACCATATTTGACATCTGTTGCCTATCCTCAGGCCAATGGGAAATAGCATACCAAAATCCTTTATTTCAAATAAATGATCATATTTGCGATTTTGAGAATTATCTCCCAATGTGAGGTCAACTTATTGATGGTTGTTCTCAAGAATTTTTAGCTTCCTACCATAACTCCTTATGAATAAACTGAAATTGGACCTCAATTTCCACTTTTCCTTGCACTTTTCTCATAAGTTGACAGAAAAATCAATGGGAATCAATTACAAATTATATTAAAGTGATTCTAGCCAAAAGGCTTAGAAGAGATAAGTTATAAATAGGTTCATCTAGATGTTGAATTAATTGTGAGTTTTATTTGTTCACACCACCTCTACAGGTATGATCAGATCATTAGCTCATTCAAACTTTCAGATGCCTTAAAAATTCTCAGTTCAAACAAGAGATTCTGGTAGTTTTTTCTCTCATCCAATTTTCAAAGTTGTTTTAAAAATGTAACAGGTAGCCCTAGCTGGCTTGGCTCAGTGGATAGAGCCTGTGGATTGAAGGGTCCTGGGTTCGATTCCAGTCAGGGGCACATGCCCCAGTTGTGGGCTCAATCCTCAGTAGGGGGTGTGCAGGAGGCAGCTGGTTGATAAGTCTCTCATCATTGATGTTTCTATCTCTCTCTCCCTCTCCCTTCCTCTCTGAAATTAATTTTAAAAAATTAAAAAAATTAAAAATAAATGTAAGACTCACTAACTGCATTAACAAAAAACAAGATGTAACAGATAACTTTCCCAGGAGGAAATTTTTCAGAAAAAAATAGTAACCTCACTTTTACTTCCTCTTATTAATCTTCTAATTCTTCTTTAGTTGAAGGATTCAGTGGTCTGGACACACATTCCTAGTTTTCCTAGTTGATGATATTTTATAATTTTGAGGTGTGTTCCTGTGTATGGGTGTAGGTACAATTTGTTCATTTTAACTGATGTTTAGTGTTCTGTTGTGTGACTACACTGTAATTATTTTCTTGTTGTTAAATATTTAGCCTAGCTGTTGTTTGGGACATTGTTCCTTTTATGATGTAAATTCTCCCGATATTCCTATAAATGCAGAACAGGCTCAATGCTAAGAATCTGGATTGTGGAGCTAAGACTGTCTGGGAATGAATCCCACCTGTGGAATCTCAGAACTATTGAACCCAGCAGTGTCTTAGTTTTTCCTCCATAGATATTAATAGTACCTACACAGTCATTTCTCTCAGCACTTTGGAAGATATTACCTCATTCTTCTGGCATTTACAGTTCTGATAAGAAGTCTGTTGAAATTCCTAAGATAATGTATCTTTTTTTCTATCATGGCTTTTAGGATTGTCCCTTTACCCTTAGTGTACTCAAATTTCACTATAATGTAACTGTGAGTGGAATTTATTTTATTTTTTTCTGTTTAATATCTGATGTACATGAGAATATGTTTCTTCATTTCTGTAAAATTATCTGCATTACTTTTATAAATGTTTATTCTCTGTCATGCCCTTCATTGTTTTATTTTGGCACTCCTGTTATATACTTCTTAGAATCTCTCAATCTTATTCTCAAGTCTCTTTAATTCTCATTAATTGTTTTGATTGTCTCTCTGTACAGCATCCTGAGTTAGTCTCACTACTATTTTTCAGTGCACTGATTTATCCTTGCTATATCATGTCTAGAGTTTAACACATCTATTGCATTAAAAATATTTTTATTGATTTCAGAGAAAAAGGGAGAGAGAGAGAGAGAGAGAGAGAGAGAGAGAGAGAGAGAGAGAGAAACATCAATGATGAGAGAGAATCATTGATCAGCTGCCTCCTGCATGCCCCCCACTGGGGACCAAGACCAAAACCCAGGAATGTGCCCTGACCTGAAGTTGAACTGTGGCCTCCTGATTCATAGGTCGACACTCAACCTCTGAGCCACACTGGCTGGGTCCATCTACTGCATTTTTATTTCAATGGTTGTATTTTTCATTTCTAAGATTTCTAATGATTTTCTTTTAAAAATAGATCGATTTTGATTTTATTTCTGCTTGTTTTTGTTTTATATTTTCTTCTTCATTTTCAGTTGACATGATATCTTCATTTATCTCTTTAAAAATTATAAATGTATTTATGTGCATGTCTGTCAGAATATTCTATACTATTAATTTTATATAGAGTGATTTCATATTCTGATTTTGTCAACTGATTTTCTGTTTCTTCTTTAAATATTTTTATTATTTCTTAAAATTTTTATTGTTGAAAGTGTCACATATGTCCCCTTTTTACCTCCTTGACTCCTTCTAGCCCACCCCTGCTCCCTGCCCCAGGCCTTCACCACCCTATTGCCTGTGTCCAGGCAATATATTCATACAAGTTCTTTGGTTGATTTCTTCCCACCCAACTTCCCTCCTCCACCTTCCCTCTGAGATTCTGCAGACTGTTCTGTGCTTCTATGAATCTGGATCTATTTTGCTCAAAGTTTATTTTGTTCCTTAAATTCCACATATGAGTGAGATCATGTGATACTTGTTTTCTCTGGCAGGTTTATTTCACTTAACATAATACTCTCCAGGCCCCTCCATGCTATTTCATAGGGTAAGAGATCCTTTTTTTTTTTTTACTGCTGTATAGTATTCCATAGTGTAAATGCACCACAGCTCTTTTATCCACTCATCTACTGATGGGCACTTGGGCTGTTTCCAGATCTTAGTCATTGTAAATTGTGCTGCTATGAACATAGGGGTTCATACATTCTTTCTGGTGTTTGGGGTTTCTTAGGATATATTCCTAGAAGTGGTGTCACTGGGTCAAATGGCAGCTCCATATTTAATTTTTTTTGACAAAACTTCATACTATTTTCCATAATGGCTGAACCAGTCTGCACTCCCACCAGCAGTGTACTAGGATTCCAAGTTTGAATTTGTTTTCCTTACCCCAAACCTTCCTTTTCTTTTTAGAGTCCATATTTTGGCTAATCCAGTTGCCAGACTGGAGGTCTTAGAATTACCTTCAACCTTTACCTCTCCTTCTCCTGCCTACCTTTATTCTGTCAATTACTAAATCCTATTGATGTTATTTTTAACTTTAAATGTTTTAATGAATAGCTAATATATTCATATAGTTGAAATTTGGAAGGGTAAAGATTGAAAAAAAGTTTCTTCCTGCCCTGTTCCTGTCCATCTAGATCCCCATCTAGGAAATGTTATCAGTTTCTTGTAAAGTCTTTCAGAGATAATGTGCAAATACATACAGATATTCTCTTCCTCCTTTTCACATAAACAGTACTGTATAAATTACGTTGTTCTGTAATCTTGCTCTTTTGATGTAGCAATACATTTTAGAGATTTTTCTGTGTTCATGCTTTTATTTTTTTTTAATTCTCACCTGAGGATATGTTTATTGATTTTAGAGAGAGGAAAAAAGAGAGAGAGAAAAAGATTGATGTGAGATGAGAGAGAAACATCTATCGGTTGCCTCTTGTACGTACCCCAGTTGGGTATGGAACCCACAACTTAGGTATGTGCTCTGACCTGGAATCAAACCTGCGACCTTTCGGTGCACAGTACGATGTTTCAACCAACTGGGCAACCTGGCCAGGACGGTATTCATGCTGTTTAGTGACTGTGCAGTGTTCCATGGTATGGATACACTTCCATTCACTACCGAGTGCAGGTCCTCTGGATTTTACTCTGGTGCGCTGGGTTGTGCTGAGCCTGACTCAGGGTAATTAGGTTGGAGTGAGGACATGGAAGGTGTTTGGTCCAGGGCCATTGCCAGCACTCCAAAAGGACTCTGAGGGGCCAACAGTGGGTGAGGTACAAAGAGCTGGGGTCCCAGAGTGAGGGACGGCCCATTCTAAACAGTGCCCAGACCCTTCCAGGTCTCACTGTTCCAGGGAAGAATCAGTTTGTAGAGAGATTTCTCTTGGATCCCAGAATGTCTTCTGAAGCAGTGAGACCTGTTGGCCTCAGAGAATGCTGACCATATGACTGAAATGCCACCGTCTGATTTGGGGTCACAGTACTAGTAAATGGGTGGCTGGCTTTAAGCAACGTGCTTTCAAGGACTCAGTCTGTGAATGTCTAGTCACCCCCACTGTGTTTAAGCTGCTAAGCCCTTTCTTTACTTTTTAAAAATATATTTTTTTATTGACTTCAGAGAGAGAGAGAGAGAGGGAGAGAGAGAGAGAGAGAGAGAGAGAGAGAGAGAGAGAGAGAGAGATCAAGAATGAGAGAGAATCATTGATCAGCTGCCTCCTGGGGATTGAACCTGCAACCTGGGCATGTGCCTGACTGGAAATCGAACCCTGACCTCCTGGTTCATAGGTCAAGGCTCAAACACTGAGCCACACTGACCAGGCCCTTTCTGACTTTTAAATCAGTAGTCAGCCCACACCAGCCAAGCCCTGGCCCAAGTGGGGAGTGTCAGTGGGCTGCCTCTCTCTGACCTGGCCAGAGGAGACCTCTGTCTGACCAGCCAACAGCTGCCCCTTCTCCGTGGCCAGCGGTGTGGAGCTCGGGAGGGAGACATAATTACTCCTCTCCCCTCCTTGGCTGGGATTCCAGTTCTTCTCCCTCCCACTGGGTCTGAGGAAGAAGGAGAAGCACCATGAAAGCTGGCTGTGTCCCCGTGAGAAAATCCACTCACCCACAGGGGAAAGGAGCAACTGTGCTCTATCATCAGTCTAATCGACTGGCCAGGAGAGCAGCCGCCAGCGGGATTGTTTGCTACCAGGCATCTGAATCCTGGTGCACCAGATCCATAAGGAGTGGTTTGGTTCATTTTCTGACCTGACTCCTCATAACTGGATGTAGGGGTGAGGCTCTCAGGGGCCCTAACCGGGAAGGGGGGAAGCTTCCAAGAGGGAGGTTCAGCATCCTGGGCACCTATCATAAGCCCAACACGAGGCTGGTGCCATGGAGTTGCAGGTGAGTAACAGGAAAAGTGTGGGCTTTTGGGGCTTCTACACCAAATTGGGGGTAGACAGATGGTCTCTCATGCTGTCAAGTGTGTTCCACATAGACAAGAGCAGGGGGCTGGGGAGCCAAGGGTGGTTCGGCTCAGCCAGGAGCAGCACTGGAAGCTTCCATCAGAGTCGAAAAGAAAGCCTATGTATTGGTGAGACAAAGATGGGGAGGACGGGTGGAAGGGGACTTAGAGGGGCGCAGGCACAGAAATGTGCAACAGAATAGGGTGTTCTGTGAGCTGCAGGGAGCCTGGTTGGCACAGAAGCCCTGTCCCTTCCTCATGTTGCGTGTTGCTGACAGGGAGCCATGGAAGTGCTAGGCTCAGTGTCACCACTTAGGTTTTGTCTTCTGGCAGCAGTGGGGGAGGCAGGGGCTTGGGGGTGAGCAGGAAGGACATAAGTGACCAGAGATGAGGCTACTCTCATGGTTCAGAGGCCGGACGTGGGGAAGAAGGAGCAAGGAAGGTGAGGTCAAATTGGCAGCACTTAGCTTTCCAGGCACCTTCAGTGTCCCATAGGATGTGACAAGAAGCCCAGCCCCTAAGGGCCACCTTCCATATAACCTGTAACCCGCCTCGCAGAGGTAGCAGGTGATTAGATGATTAGAGTCATCGGAGCTGGGTATGCTGACACTGGATAGCTCTTGGCTGTATTTTTTTCCTTTTTTTCAGTGGAGTTCAAGTTTGTTGGTCTTTAGACCAAGATACAAGGCCTCTCTGTTTACCCAAATGGTGGCTGATTATGAGCTTATTGGAGATACTCCAGTATTATTATTATTATTGTTATAATTATTATTTGGGCCATTGTTTTAGCCCAAAGGTAAAGGATTAAGGGCCTGTATTTTCTATTGGAATATTTTCCAATATTTCAATCAGTTTTCCTCCTGTGTAGATGCTGATTCTTTTTTAAAAAAATAAGAATATCACTGCATTTATTTTCATACAGGTAATTTTTCTACAGTTTTAACATTTTCCTCTCAAAAATAAAAGAATCCCAAAGCTTAGAACTGGATCACTTGGCCCTTTCTCTTCTTATCTCCTCCCAGTTCAAAATGCTTGCATCTCTTCATGGCCAGCATCGTCTCTGATCTGCAGTTGGGCTCTACACATTCAAGCCTCAGCACAGCCTCCTTTGCGGTTCTAGCTTTCTTTCGGAAAATCGGCTTTGCCTACAGTAGCCACTCTGCTTCCTATCATAGCGCCTCTCTCCCTGGGCATACAGGGAATCCTTGCCCTTCTTATACTGGGTCACTTTGTGAGGCTGATGCTTTCCACACTTCTTACAGAAAGTCCTTTGGGTTTTAGGCACATTGACCATCTTGGCAGTAGAGCTTCTGTATGATGGAAACGGAAAACTCGGAGTCCACACTCCTGCTGCGCTCAGCTCACGCCTAACTTAGATGCTGATTCTTGATGGCGATTACGAAATGTCTTTTTATTTTGGTGGTAATTAAACCTTTTATGAGTCAACCAATTTCCCTCCCTCCATTCCTTTAATAAGAATGACATCACAATGTATAACCAAGAGCCTCACCCCGTAAAGCAGCTGTGAGTGGGCAGAGGAGACAGGGGACACTTACGGCACAGGTGGCAAAGTGGGAGGGATCCTTCGGAAGGAGTCCCAGCCTCCGAGTTCCATCTAGATTATGCTGGTGGAGGAGCATAATCTCTCTTGTGTGTGTTCAAGTGTGTTGTGGGTGGCAGGGCCTTCAGGCCCTACAGGGAGACTGATTGCTTGGGTTTAAATCCCAACACAGGCACTTACTTAGCTGTGTGATCCTGTGTGAATTACTGAACCTCTCTGTGCCTCTGTTTACTCTTCTATAAAAAAGGGGTAATAGCATCTTATCTCTTAGAGTCTTTGTGAAGATGAAGTGAGATAATACAGAGTAAGCATTCAAAAACACTATCTCTCATAATTATTGGTATAGCTATTATTTTTCTCTGACAATTGACCATGAACATGAATATGAGCCACACATATATTAAATGGACACTAATTTTCTCTCATGTTCACAAAAAATAAAGTAAGTAAAAAATAAAGCAAAGTTCTCCCAGAATCAAGAAATTAGGAAAAAACTGTGACCAAGGGAGGATATTCAAATGGCCATTAAACTTACAAGAAGATATTAGACATCAATTATCTTCAGAGAAACACCAATGAAAACCACTGGCTGATCAACTGGCTGATACAATAAGGAAGACAAAACCCAGTGTTGTTGAGATGGAAATATAAGTTATAGAACCACTTTGAAAAATCCATTGGCAGTACCCTAAAACAACATATATGCATATTCTATAACCCAGCAATCCCAATCTTGGGCACATATTAACAGATATATTTGCCTCATTCATCAAAGATGAACAAGATGGTGTATAGATATGCCATTTGTGATAGCCCCAAAGTGGAAGCTATACAAGAACCCATCAACAGTAGAATGGCTACCTCACACCTGTCAGAATTGCTATCACCAATAAATCAGCAGACAACAAGAGTTGGCAAGGATGTGGAGAAAAGGGAACCTTGTGCACTGCTAGTGGGATTGTAAATTGGTGCAGCCACTATGGAAAACAGTATGGAAGGTTCTCAAAAATTTAAAAATAGAACTCTCATATGACCCAGCAATCCCACTTCTGGTATTTATCAGAAGAAATCCAAAATACTAATTAAAAAAGACATATGCACTCCATGTTCATTGCAGCATTTTTTTTTGCAATAGCCAAGATATGGAAGCAATCTTGGTGTCCATTGATAGGTGAATGGCTAAAGAAGATGTGGTACATATATACAATGGAATATTACTCAGCCATAAGAAAGAATGAAATCTTGCCATTTGCAATGAAATGGATGGACCTAGAGGGTATCATGCTAAGTGAAATAAGCCAGACAGAGAAAGACAAATACCATATAATTTCACTTACATGTGGAATCTAAAAAACAAAATAATAAACAAGCAAAACAAAAACAAACTTATAAATACAGAGAACAAATTGATGGTTGACAGATGGGGGTGGGGTCAAGGGATGAGTGGAAAAGGGCAAGGGATTAGGATGAACAAATTGGTAATTATAAAACAGTCACGGGATGTAAAGTACAGCATATTACAGTCAATAATATTGTAATAACTATGTATGGTACCAGGTGGATACTAGACTTATGGAGGGGATCACTTTGTAAGTTATATGAATGTCTAATTACTACATGTATTCCTGATACTAATATAATATTGAATGTCAACTGTAATTGAAAAAAACAACAAACCAGTAGAATGGCTACCTCAGTCCTGGTACACTAGAACCAATGGACTACCAGGGGTGGGCAAACTTTTTAACTCGAGGGCCACAATGGGTTCTTAAACTGGACCGGATGGCAGGAACAAAAGCATGGATGGAGTATTTGTGTGAACTAATATATATTCAAAGTAAACATCGTTACATAAAAGGAAACGGTCTTTTTTTTTCAATAGTTTTATTCATTTCAAATGTGCCGGATCTGGCCCGCGGACCGTAGTTTGCCCACGGCTGGCACTACGCCATGGCAGTGTGGGTGAAGGAATGAAATACAGGTATCTGCAAAACTATGAAGGGATCTCACTAAGATCATGTGGAGCAAAAGAAGCCAGAGGCAGAAGTGGATAAATTGTGATCCATGTATACGAAGTTTCATATCGTTCAGAGGTAGAG
>NW_006297833.1:611231-621121 GCF_000327345.1 Myotis davidii
GGAAGCGGAAGCTGAAACAGTGACTTCTGTGGGTGCTGGTCATATTCTTACCTTGATGTCCACAAATGTGGGCATTCATCAAGCTTATGAGTTGTGTCCTTCTCTGTGTGTACTTGCATAAAACATTTAGGCCATGTTTTCTCAGTTGTCCCTACACCTGGGATGTGCCTCTCATATACAGCTTCATCCCAAGCCCAGGGCAAAATGCCACTCTCTCCCTCTCCTGCGTGCAGATCTTAGGCCAAGGCCAGAGAATGAGGCCTCTGGGAGCATTGGTTTTGGGGGAGCAATAGGAGTGTCTATTCCTAAAATCCAGCTGAAAGTTGGGCACATGGTGATGTTCCATGAATTCTGTAAAAGGAAGGAATGGAGCAATGAAGGGAGGAAGAGAATCAAGGAGGGAGGATGGGGGTTGAGTAGTAAGGAGGAGCTAAGTGCAAATTGCACACAGCCTTAGGGTTTAGTGCAGCCCAAGCAGAGGTGTTTGGTCATTTAGAATGATGTACCTCAGTCAGTGAGGGTTACTGCACAGAGAGGCCTGTCCTGAGGGCAAACTTGCAGTGTTTCTATTTGTCCTGTATAAGACCTAAAAAGTTGTTCATGTACTCACTCAAAACGCTTCAGTGGAATCCGGACTCTGTTCCTCAAAGGCCTGAAGGAGGGAGCAGGGGTGGGGGTGGGGGCGCTCCACTGCCTGCAGGAGGGAGCAGGGGTGGAGGAGCTCACCGCAGCACAGTCCTGCCTACGTGACCAGCTGCCAGCACAGGCTAGGCTGGAATGGAGGCTGTGCTGAGTGAGGAAAGGTCACTTTGAAGAGCAGGTGGGTGTGGTGAAGGGACTGGGTAAATGAAAGGGAGCACAGATTGAGGGAAGTCCAGGGTCCTTCCCAAGGAGGATACTTGAAAACACACGCAGGACTTGATTGGAGAGAAAATAAGGGTAAAAAGCCACCTCTGCTTGTTGTATTGATGTAGGAGCTGGTGACTGAAGTGGGCAAACCAGCTTTTCCTTTGTCATTGCTTTTAGCTGCTGCAACAGCTCCCTGCCTACCCGAAGCTTTTCTCTGGTTCATGTGTGTGTGTTTCTTACATATGCCTGCTTGCACCTTCTTCTTAAAAGTATGCGCACATTCTTGTGCCCTAGGGAGAATCTGTACAGTAGCCTCAAATATCAAGGCATCGCGTGTGAGTGTGGGGGAAATGGTGATGAGTGCCACTCACGGGATGTGGGAAAATCCAGCTCCCCTGGGGAAAGACCAGGCTGATGCCTGAAATATCACCATTCCAAACCCACTCTCTTGTGATAGGAATTGTTCCTCCCTCCTGTTTCTGTATCAGTGACCCCCAGGAAGAGATGATGGCGGAGGTGAAAGTGACAGAACTATCAGAAGGCAGGACCTGGACAGTGAGAACAGTCCGCAGGGGCCTGGACAAGGGAAAGGCTAGAGTGTTGGGGTGAGAGGAGCAGAGGCTGAAACCTGGTTTTGCTGAGGGACAACTCTGAACAACCATCAGGCAGTAGCCCAGACCAGGGTCACAGGCTGCCACGTGGTTCTCAAAGTGGGTCTCTGGGTCAGCGAATCAGCTGGGAGCTTATTGGAAAGGCACATTCTTGGGTTCCAGCCCAGGCCTCCTGAGAAGACCATGAGCGGGGTCCAGTGGTCTATGTTCAAACAGGTTGTCCAGGTGATTTGATATGTGCTTAAGTTTGAGAACCTCCAAGGCAGTGGTTCTCAACCTTGGCTGCACATTTGAATCACCTGGGAATCTTTTTAAAATCCTGATTTCTGGGCCTCATTCTGGATGAGGCCTCATTCCGGAGGATGAGGCCCAGAAATCAGGATTTTAAAAACGTTCCCAGGTGATTCGAATGTGCAGCCAAGGTTGAGAACCACTGCTCTAAGGGAAGGGCCATTTTCTTAACCAGCTCCTCTTTGCCCCTCCACGTTCTCTCCTCTTGGAAAAGAGATCAAAACAAAGTGGTGTTGGTTTAAGTTCACACATTTGGGATGTTTTCTGGGAATCTTCACCCCTGGCTCGGTCCAATGAAGGCTTTGTCCTCCTATCACTGTAAGCATCTAGGGCTCTGGAATGAGGTCCAGAAATCAGGATTTTAAAAAGATTCCCAGGTGATTCGAATGTGCAGCCAAGGTTGAGAACCACTGATCTAGTGTTTGAAAACACCCTGAATTTGATTTATTATCTTGACCCTGATGCTCACCAGCTGTGGGAACTCAGCAATTACTTCACCTCTCCAACCTTCACTTTTCCTATTAGTAAAATGAGGCTTATAATAGGGTCTTAAAGAAATCATTCCATAGATTGTCATGGTGGGCAGGGGTGGGTGGCTGGGTGTCTTTAGGCTCTGAGACATGAATTGCTACTACACCGTGACCCTGAATGGTATGGAAAGAACAGAGAAATATGAAAATATCTTATAAATAAGGCAATAATCAAGCTTCTAAGTCTGGTGAGTTGGCTCTGCCCTGTCTGCTAAGGTGCAGGACCCAGCCGAACAAACTGTGGGCTCTAGCAGCCACAGCAGTCTGGGCGGGTCAAAGCCTGCTGCCTCGCACATGGAATGAAGGAGACACCAGGCTGGCAAGCTTCCAGACAGAGCCACCCCTTGTCCCCCACGATTACATACCCAGAGCATGATTTATGGTCATTCCATTTCCACTTATAAAACTGACAATATTCCAGCTGATAAATATTGATAGATATGAAATTCAGCAGCGCAGGATAAAAGCCACTGGCCCTGTGGCGACATTTGGCCGCTTTGCAAAGACGTCATTCACGCCCTTCACCCTGTGGAGTGCTGACTACTGTTAGCTGTAATAAAGAGTGTTTAAGGTCCACGGAAATATGACAATAGGATTAAACTCAACCAGTAGATTCCACACCTGGGACAGATCCCAAGTTGGAACATTTGGAGTCAATTTCATGAAGAAATACTCTGCAACGTGGTCCTCACACAGACACGCGTTTTTGCACGTGGCCCGGGATGGTAACTGGGATAATCGATGACTATATGATAATTGGCTGTGAAGGGACTGGCCTTTTCACTTACAGGTGGTCTGCAGAAGCAGTGGCCCTGATTTCTTCACAGGAGAACTTCCCCTGTGACGACAGTTACGTGAGGGGACCAGCATTGCCTTTTTATCTGTAGATTTCAAAGTTCTTGACATGAGTCAGCCTTTCCCAATACCTTGTAGAAGGTGATAGTGCTCATTTTTCCAGACAGACAGCCTGAAGCACACACTGTGCAATGCACCTTGGGTCACGGAGTGACTAAGTGCTCACCTGTCTCTGAGTGTGTGCCCTGACTGTCCTGTTCTCAGGGGCCCAACCAGCACAGGGCAGGGAGCACCAGGGAAGAAAACTAGGGTCTGGAACAAAAAAGCACAGAGTTCTCAGCACCTTGGTTCCCAAACTTGATGCTGTATCTGATTCACCCCTTAAGTTGGTAAAAATTCAAATCTCTGGTCAAACTGGTTTGTCTCTTAAAAAATGTAAGGTTGGGAGTGGAATTCTGTATGTTAACAAATTCCACAGGTGACTATGATGCACAACCAAAAACAGCTTTTCAGGATCAATAAAAACAGGACCCTTTAACCAATGTCACCCCAATACATTTCATGTAAAAATGTTTAAAAGGGATTCCAGAAGGAAACTCGGGACAGAGGGGGCCGGGGGCCGGGGGCCCTCAGCAGAATGAGGCACTTGGGGGATTTCTGTCTTCACAGCTGCCACACTGTCCCGGGGACTCCATTTCCTCTCCACTTGGGCTGAGGGTGGTCATGATCGGACCCCACCTCTCTTCCCACAGTATCTCAACCTTTTGGGTTCTTGTGCTCCTTAGAGAAGCCGGTTTGTAAAAACCTCCCCGGAAAACATTCACATGCCTGCACAATATCGGCTGAGATCTCAGAAGTGTCCATAGCAGTCAGATTTAGCATCGGGGGAGGCAGACAACAAAATTTAAGAATTTCACAAAACACAGATAGAATTTCTAAAGAAATTAAAAGCTCAACATTGGTCTCCCTTAATTCTACTATAAATAGTGCTCCTCAGGGCTGCATAGCCATTTTCAAATTTTGAGGTTCCTAGTATATTCAAGAATTGGGAAATGCTTACGTCGGATGCTTCATTGGCACTTGCCATCGAGTTCCATCTCCTTCTAGTGTTGCCTTTCTGACCACAGAGCCTGGAAACCCTATTCTCCACACTTCGCTGTAGCTGAATATGAATCAGGTTACATTCCACACATGCTTGCAGATGACACCGAGGGCAGAAGTGAGGCAGAGGGCCCCTTTGACTGCTCTTTGGTACTTCCTGCAGTGGGTGAGGCTGCTGCTGTGGAGGACTTTCAGTGCCCAGCAGCCAGCTTTCAAGGTGCTGGGACTAAATCGTGGAAAGTTCCTTTTTTATCCTCTTCTCTGATATCAGTGTAGGCCCGCTGAAATAGAGATTTAATAAGATCTAGAGTCACATACCATCATACTCCACATGTCCAGGATACAATGAAAATCACCCATCATACTAAGTGCAGAAGATTTTTAGTTTGATGTGGTCTCACTCATGTACCAGCGTATTTGCCTTTGTTTCCCAGGAAACCATTATCACAATGAAAATTCAGAACATTTCCATCACCTCCCAAAGTTTCATCGTATTTCTTCCCAGTCTATCCCTCCTTCTACCCTGGCCACTGATGTAGAATTTTATATAATTGGAAAAAATTATCTAAACAGTGTACCAGTACTCTTTTTTACCTGGCTTCTTTCACTTGGCACAATGATTTTGACATTCATCCATGTTGTCATATGTGGCAGTAGTTTGTTTCTTTTTATTGCTGAGTATTTCATTGTATTTTGTTTCTGCTCTGACCTTCAATATTTCCTTAGATCTAGTTTCTTTGGGTTTACTTTGTTCTTCTTTTTTGTAGCTCCTTATGGTGGAACTTCAGGTTTCTATTTTTTAAAATGTTCTACTTTCCAATAATAAGCAGTTAAAGCTGTAATGTTCTCTCTAAGCACCATTTGTTTACATTGCACAACTTTTGACTTTTAAAATTATCATTTACTTAAAGTATTTTCTTTTAAAAAAATCTTTATAGTTGAAAGTATTACATATGTCCCTCTTTCCCCCTGCCCTTGGCCTTTTCTAGCCAGCCCACCCCCACCCCAAGGCCTCCACTACCCTATTTTCTGTGCCCATGGGTTATGCATATATGCATACAAGTTCTTTGGTTGATCTTTTCCCACCCTCCCAACCTCCTCTGCCTTCCCTCTGAGATTCTGCAGTCTGTTCCATGCTTCTATGCCTCCACGGATATATTTTGTTCATTACTTTATTTTGTTCATTAGATTTTACATATGAGTGAGATCATGTGATATTTGTCTTTCTCTGACTTAGTATAATATGCTCCAGGTCCCCCATGTTGTCTCAAAGGATAAGAGATCCTTCTTTTTTATTTTTAATATGTTTTATTGATTTCAGAGAGGAAGGGAGAGGGAGAGAGTTTTTATATCCAGAAAATAGATGGGCATTTGGGCTGCTTCCATATCTTAGCTATTGTAAATTATGCTGCTATGAACATAGGGTGCAGACATTCTTTCTGATTGGTGTTTTGGCTCTCTTAAGATACATTCCTAGAAGTGGGATCACTGGGTAAAATGGCAGTTCCATATTTAATTTTTTGAGGAAACTCATGCTGTTTTCCATAGTGGCTGCACCAGTCTCCATTCCCACCAGCAGTGAACTAGGGTTCCCTATGTTCCACATCCTCATCAGCACTTGTCATTTGTTGATTTATTGATGGTAGCAATTCTGACAGATGTGAGGTGATGCCACATTGTTGTTTTACTTTGCATCTCTCTGATGATCAGTGATTTTGAGCATATGTCTCTTGGCCATCTGTATGTCCACTTTGGAGAAGTGTCTATTTAGGTCCTTTGCCCATTTTTTAATTGGACTGTTTGACATCCTTTTGTAAAGTTGTATGAGTTCCTTACATATTTTGGATATTAACCCTTTATCATATGTATCATTGCCAAATATGCTCTCCCATGCAGTGGACTCCCTTTTCATTTTGTTGATGGTTTCTTTTGCTGTGCAGAAGCTTTTTATTTTGATGTAGTCCCATTTGTTTATTTTCTTCTTAGTTTCCTTAGCCGTAGGTGATATTTAAGCAAACATATTGCTATGAGAAATGTCTGAGACTTTGCTGCCTATGGTTTCTTCTAGAATTTTTATGGTTCCACATCTTACATTTAAGTATTTTACCCATTTTGAGTTTATTATTATGTAGGGTGTAAGTTGCTGGTCTAATTTCATTTTTTTGCATGTATCTGTCCAATTTTCTGAACACCATTTATTGAAGAGAGTATCTTGACTCCATTGTATGCTTTTGCCTCCTTTGTCAAATATTAATTGAGTGTAATGGCTTGGGAGGATTTGGGGGGGGACTCTATTCTGATTCATTGATCTATGTGCCTGTTCTCGTGCAAGTACAAGGCTGTTTTGATTACGGTGGCTTTGAAGTGTAACTTGGTATCTGGTATTGTGATCCCTACAACTTTGTTCTCCTTTCTCAAGATTTCTGTGGCTATTCTGGGTCTTTTGTGGTTTCATATAAATTTTTGGAGTGTTTCTTCTAGATCAAAATATGCCATCGGTATTTTAATAGGGATTGCATTGAATCTGTAGATTGCTTTGGGTAATAGGGACCTTTTAATGATGTTGTTCTACCAATTCATGAACATGGTCTATTCTTCCACTTGTTTATATCTTTTTCTATCTCTTTTTTCAGTAACCCGTAGTTTTCTGAGTACAGATCTTTTATTTCTTTGGTTAACTTTATTCATTATTGGTGTATAAAAATGCCATCAATTTCTGGGTCACAATTTTGTATCCTGCTACATTTCCTAATTCATTTACTAAATCTAGTAGTTTTGTGGTGGAGTCTTTAGAGTTTTCTATGCACAATATCATGTCATCTGCAAATAATGAGAGTTTTACTACTTCATTTCCAGTTTGTATGCCTTTTACTTTTTCTTATTGACTGATAGCTGTTGGTTGGCACTTCCAGTACTATGTTGAATAAGAGTGGTGAAAGCAACATCCCTGTCTTCTTCCTGTTTTAGGGGAAATGGTTTTAGTTTTTGCCCATTGAGTATGATGTTCGCTGTAGGTTTGTCATAAATGGTCTTTATTATGTTGAGGTATGATCCTTCTATTCCCACTTTGCTGAGAGTTTTTATCAAAAATGGGTGTTGGATTTTTGTCTCTGGGATACAGCAAAAGCAGTCATGAGAGGAAAGTTCATAGTGCTACAGGCATACCTCAAGAAACAAGACAAATTAATAATAAACTATTTAACCTACAGCTTAAAGAATTAGAAAGAAAACAACATGAAAAGCCCAGAGTAAGAAGAAGGAAGGAAATAACAAAGATTACAGCAGATATAAATGACATAGAGACAAACAAACAAAACAAAACAAAAACCACACACACACACACAAGATTAATGAAACCAAGAGTTGGTTCTTTGAAAAGATAAACAAGATTGATGAATCATTAGCCAGACTCATCAAGAAACTAAGAGAGGGAACACAAATAAATAAAATCAGAAACAAAAGCAGTGAAATAACAACTGACACCACAGGAATACAAAGGATTATAAGAAAATACTGTGAACAACTATATGCCAACAAGCTGGACAATATGGATGAAATAGACCAATTTCTAGAAAAATACAATCTTCCAAAACTCAATCAGGAAGAATCAGAAAACCTGAATAGGCCTGATGAAATAGAAGCAGTAATCAAAAAACTCCCAGCAAACAAAAGCCCTGGTCAGATGGCTTCACAGGGGAGGTTTACCAAACATTCAAAGAAGAACTAACACCTATACTCCTCAAACTATTTCAAAAAATCCAAGAGGAAGGAACACTTCCAAGCTCTTTTTATGAGGCCAGCATTATCCAGATTTCAAAACTAGATAAAGATACTACAAAGGAAGAATTGCAGGCCAATATCCCTGATGATCATAGATGCTAAAATCCTCAACAAAATATTAGCAAATCAGATCCAGCAATATATTAAAAAGATCATACAGCATGACTAAGTGGGGTTTATTCCAGGGATGTAAGGCTAGTACAATATTCACAAATCAATAAACATCATACATCATATAAACAAACTGAAAGACAAAAATCACAAGATTACATCAATAGATGCAGAAAAAGCATTTGACAAAATCCAACACCCATTTTTGATAAAAACTCTCAGCAAAGTGGGAATAGAAGGATCATACCTCAACATAATAAAGACCATTTATGACAAACCTACAGCGAACATCATACTCAACGGGCAAAAACTAAAACCATTTCCCCTAAGAACAGGAACAAGACAGGGACGTTGTTTTTCACCACTCTTATTCAACATAGTACTGGAAGTCCTAGCCACAGCGATCAGACAAGAAGAAGAAATAAAAGGCATCCAAATTGGAAATGAGGTAGTAAAACTCTTATTATTTGCAGATGACATGATATTGTACACAGAAAACCCTAAACACTCCATCAGAAAACTACTAGATTTAATAAATGAATTTGGCAGTGTAGCAGAATACAAAATCAACACCTGAAAATCAATGGCTTTTTTATACACCAATAATGAATTTTCAGAAAGAGAAACTAAACAAACAATCTCATTTACCATTGCAACAAAAAAAAATCAAGATACTTAGGAATAAACTTAACCAAGGAGGTAAAAGATCTGTACTCAGAAGACAGCAGGATGTTGAAAAAAAGAGATATAAAAAGGTATAAACAAGTAGAAGAATATACTGTGTTTATGGATTGGTAGAATCAACATTTTAAAAATGTCCATATTACCCAAGTTAATCTAAAGATTCAATGCAATCCCTCTTAAAATACCAACAGCATATTTCACAGATCGAGAACAAATACTCCAAAAATTTATATGGAACCAAATAAAGATCCCGAATAGCTGCAGCAATCTTGAGAAAGAAGAACAAAGTTGTAGGGATCACAATACCAGATATCAAATTATACTGCAAAGCCACCATAATCAAAACAGCTTTGTACTGGCATAAGAACAGGCATATAGATCAATGAATCAGAATAGAGTACCTCCCAAATCCTCCCAAGCCATTACACTCAATTAATATTTGACAAAGGAGGCAAGAACATACAATGGAGTCAAGATAGTCTCTTCAATAAATGGTAGTCGGAAAATTGGGCAGATAAATGCAAAAAAAAAATGAACTTAGACCACCAACTTACACCATATGCAGTTGACCTGTCAAAATGGATAAAAAGACTTAAATATAAGATGTGGAGCTCAGCCGGTGTGGCTCAGTGGTTGAGCGTTGACCTAGGAACCAGGAGTTCACAGTTGGATTCCCGGTCAGGACACATGCCTGGGCTGCAGGCTGGATCCGCAGTGTGGGGCAAGGCAGATGATCAGTGATTCTCTCTGATCATTGATGTTTCTATCTCTCTCTCCCTCTCCATTACTCTCTGAAATCAATAAAAATATTAAAAATAATAAACTATTCAAGCAGTCAGGTCATATAAAAGAAAAGCAAGTAGTCAGAATTCAGATTTTAAAAAATGTGAGATGTGGAACCACAAATATGCCTAGGCAGCAAAATCTCTAACATCTGCCCTAACCAGTATGGCTCAGTGGATAAAGCATTGGCCTGCGGACTGAAGGGTCCCAGGTTCGATTCCGGTCAAGGGCATGTACCTTGGTTGTGGGCATATCCCCAGTGGGAAATGTGCAAGAGGCAGCTGATGGATGTTTCTCTCTCATTGATGTTTCGAACTCTCTATCCCTCTCCCTTCCTCTCTGTAAAAAATCAATA
>NW_006297833.1:621319-625616 GCF_000327345.1 Myotis davidii
CAATAAATCAATAAATGACAAGTGTTGGTGAGGATGTGGAGGATAGGGAACCCTAGTTCACTGCTGATGGGAATGCAGACTGGTGCAACCATTGTGGAAAACAGTATGGAGTTTCCTCAAAAAATTAAATATGGAACTGCCATTTTACCCAGTGATCCCACTTCTAGGAATATAGCGTAAAAGTCCCGAAACACCAATCAGAAAGAATGTCTGCACCCCTATGTTCATAGCAGCATAATTTACAATAGCTAAGATCTGGAAGTAGCCCAAGTGCCTATCAGTAGATGAGTGGATAAAAATGCTCTAGTACATTTATACCATGGAATACTATGTAGCAGTAAAAAAGAACCATCTCTTACCCATTGAGACAGCATGGAGGGACCTGGAGAGTATCATGCTAAGTGAAATAAGTCAGTCAGAGAAAGTCAAGTATCACATTATCTCACTCATATGTGGAATCTAATTAACAAAATAAACTGATGTACAGAGAGGATCCAGAGACATGGAAGCATGGAACAGAGTGTGGAATCTCAGAGGGAAGGTGGGGGAGGATGGGTGGGTAGGAGGTAATCAACCATAGACTTGGTATGCATATATGCATAAACTGTGGACATGCACAATTAGGTAGTGAAAAACTAGAGTGAGGGTGAGGGGTGGGCTGAAGGGGATTAATGGGGGGGGGGAAGGAGACATATGTAATACTTTCAACAATAAAGATTTAAAAAAGAATAAAATGGCAATAAATAAATACCTATCAATTACAACTTTAAATGTAAATGGCTGAATCAAAAGACATAGGGTAGTTGAATGGATAAGAAAACAAGACCCATATACATGCTGTCTATAAGAGACCCACCTCAGAACAAAAGATTCACACAGACTGAAAGTGAAGGGATGGGAAGACATATTGCATGCAAATTGAAACACCCCAAAATACTGGGGTAGCAATACGCATATCAGACAAAATAGACTTGAAAGCAAAGGTTATAGTAAGAAACAAAGAAGTACACTACATATCATAAGGGAGCAATCCAACAAGAGCATATAACCCTTGTAAACATTTATGTACCTAACATAGGAGCACCTAAATATATAAAGCAAATCTTGATGGACATAAAGGGAGAGATCTACAGTAATACAATCATGGGGGTTTTAACACCTCATTGACATCAATGGATAGATCTTCCAGACAGAAAATCAACAAGGAAACAGTGAGCTTATATGATACACTAGATCAGATTTATTTAATTGATATCTTCAAAGCATTTCACCCCAAAGTAGCAGACTATACATTCTTTTCAAGTGTACATAGAACATTTTCTAAGATAGACCATATGTTAGGGCACAAAACGGTAAATTTAAGAAGATTGAAATAATATCAAGCATCTTTTCTGACCATAATTCTATGAAAGTAGAAATCAATCACAAGAAAGAAACTGAGAAACACTCAAACACATGGAGGCTAAATAATATGTTATTAAACAATGAATGGGTTAACAATGAGATAAAGAAGAAATCAAAAACTACCTGGAAACAAATGAAAATGAACACACAACAACACAAATCTACGGGGCACAGTGAAAGCAGTCCTGAGAGGAAAATTCATAGCATTATAGGCCTACCTCAAGAAGCAAGAAACATTTCAAACAATCTAACCCTACACCCAGTAGAACTAGTTAAAGAACAATGAACAGCCCTGGCCAGCTTGGCTCAGTGGATAGAGCGTCAGGCTGCGGATTGAAGGGTCCCAGGTTCGATTCTGGCCAAGGGCACATGCCTGGTTTGCAGGCTTGATCCCCAGTGGGGGGCGTGCAGGAGGCAGCCAATCAATGATTCTCTCTCATCATTGATGTTTCTATCTCTCTCTCCTTCTCCCTTCCTCTCTGAAATCAATAAAGAAATATATTTTAAAAAAAGAACAATGAACAAAGCCCAGAGTAAGTAGAAGGAAGGGAAAAATAAAGATTAGAACAGAAATAAATGAAAATAGAAACTAAAATAAACAAACAAAAAAACAAAAATGTCAATGAGACCAAGAGCTGGTTCGTTGAAAAGATAGACCAAATTGACAAACCGTTAACCAGATTCATCAAAAAAAAAAAAGAAAGGACCCAAATAAATGAAATCAGGAATGAAAGAGGAGAAGTAACAACTGACACCACAGAAATACAAAGGATCATAAACAAATACTATGAACAACTCTATGTCAACAAAGTGGATAACCTGAGTGAAATGGATAAATTCCTAGAAACATATAATCTTCCAAAACTTAGTCAGAATCAGAAAACCTGAGTAGACCAATTACAACTAATGAAATTGAAGCAGTAATCAATAAACTCAGCAAACAAAGTTCTGGTCTAGATGGCTTCACAGATTAATTTTATCAAACATTCAAAAAATGTCCATACTACCCAAAGCAATCTATAGACTCAATACAATTCCTATTAAAATACCTATGGCATATTTCACAGATCTAGAACAAATATTCTGAAATTTTATGTGGAACCGCAAATGACCCTGAATAGCCTCAGCAATCTTGAGGAAGAAGAACAAAGTTGAAGGTATCACACTACTGATATCATTGTAATAAAAAGGACCTGGTACTGGCATAGGTACAGGCATATAGATCAAAGGAACAGAGCAGGGAGTCCAGAACTAAAGCCATACCTTTATGGTCAATTAATATTTGGCAAAGAGTCAAGAACATATAATGGAGTAAAGACAGTCTCTTCAATAAATGGTGTTGAGAAAATGATACATGCAAAAAAAAAAATGAAAACAGACCACCAACTTACACCATACACAAGAATAAACTCAAAATGGATCGAATACCTAAATATAAGTCACAAAACCATAAAAATCTAAGAAGAAAACAGCGATAAAATCTCAGACATCTCTCATTGCTATATTTTTGCCAATATATCTCCTCAGTTAAGGATAAAAAGGAAAAAAAACAAACAAATGGGACTACATCAAACTAAAAAGCTTTTGCAAAGCAAAAGAAAGCATCAACAAAATGAGAAGGGAATCCATTGAATGGGAGAACATACTCACCAATGATACATTTGATAAAGGGTTAATTTCCAAAATATATAAAGAACTTATACAACTCAACACCAAGAAGACAAAGAACCCAATTTAAAAATGCACAAAAGATCTGAATAGATAATTCTTCAAAGAGGACATTCAGATGGCCAATAGACATATATAATGATGCTCAATGTCACTAATAATCAGAGAGATGCAAATTAAAATTACAGTGAGCTACTATCACCTTACACCTGTCAGAATGGCTGTCATCAATAAATCAACAAACAAGTGCTGGTGAGGATGTGGAGAAAAGGGAGCCCTCATGCACTGTTGGTGGAAATGCAGGCTGGTGCAGCCACTATGGAAAACAGTATGGAGTTTCCTAAAAAAATTAATAACAGAACTGCCTTTTAACCCAGTGATCCCATTTCTGAGAATATATCTGAAGAAATCTGAAACACTATTTTGGGAAAGAATATATGTATCCCTATGTTTATTGCAGCATTATTTACAACTAGAGGCTCGGTGCCTGAATTCATGCACCAGTGCGGTCCCTCAGCTTGGCCTGCAGGATTGGGCCAAAACTGGCTCTCCGACATCCCCTGAGGGGTCCCGGGTTGTGAGAGGGTTCAGGCCAGGCCAAGGGACCCTGCCAGTGCATGATTGGAGCTAGGGAGGGATGGAGGAGGTTGGCCAGCTGGAGAGGGACTGCGGGAGGGCTCCAGGGCATGTCTGGCCTGCCTCGCTCAGTCCCAATTGGCCAAACCCCAGGAGCAGGCTAACCTACCAGTCAGAGCTCTGCCCCCTGGTGATCATTGCATGTCATAGAACTGGTAGACTGGTCAACTGTCTGCCCTGGTGGTCCGTGCATGTCATAGTGAGTGGTTGAGCTGCCATAGCATATCATTAGCATATTATACTTTGATTGGTTGAACAGCTGACTGGTTGACTGGACATTTAGCATATTAGGCTTTTATTATATAGGACTAGAGGCCCGGTTCGCAAAAATCTGTGCACTCGAGGGGGAGGGGGGAGTCCCTCAGCCTGGCCTGTGCCCTCTCGAAGTCTGGGATCCCTCAGGGCATGTCCACCTGTTGGCTTAGTCCCGATCCCTGGGGGGTCGGGCCTAAGCTGGCAGTCAGATATCCCTCCAGCAGCCTGGGAGCCCTCGGGGGATGTCCACTTGCTAGCGGAGAGCAGGCCTAAGCTGCAGTCAGACATCCTTAATGCTGCTGAGGAGGTGGGAGAGGCTCCCAACACTACCGCT
>NW_006297833.1:626030-628602 GCF_000327345.1 Myotis davidii
GCTCCCAACCGCTCCTTTTTTTCTTTTTTTTTTATTCTGGGCCAGCTTTAGCTCTGAGGCTTGGCTCCAGCTCTTAGGCCTCCACTGCTGAAAACAGGTATCTGGTTTGTTTCGGTTCTATAATCGAAACAACGTATCAACTCCAGCTCTGAGATCCCGGGCTTGCTGAAAGCAGGTTTCTGGGTTTTTGTTTAGCTTCTATATTTGTAACTATGTTTCAAACTGCAGGCTCAGAGGCCTGCAGCGGCAGGCGGGGAACGTTGGAGTCCTCCTTCACTGAAGCAAGCAAGCCTCATGTTCGGTCCATTCAAGGTTACTCCAGAGTCTTCAATGAGGGTGTAGAATCAAATACTTCTTTTTTGACTGACATTAAGTATTATAACCAGAACATAGTTCAATGAAAAAGGAAATATCTTCTAGCTACTGAAGTGTAGCACCTAAAACTTCTTTATGAAACTCTGGTAACTCTGGTTCAAAGAGTAAGAGAAAACCATGGAAGTTATTTTGAGGAGCCAATTTTCTTCAGGGGTTGCAATACTAATTATATTGTAGTAGTTAATGTTTATTTAGGGCTTGCTATGTGCTTGGCACTAACAAGTTTCTTTCCTTTTATAGCCTCATTTATCCTCCCAACACCCCTGGGAGATTAATACTATGATGCTTCCACTTGGAGACGGGGAAGTTGGGGCCTAGAAAAGTCATGACTTTGTGTAGAGACAGTAAGTTCTGGAGCCAGAGTTCAAACCCAGCCTACACCGATGCACTGCATTCCTACAAAATGCCACACTGACTGGCAGGTACATGCCACTTACACAAAAGATGTATGAACAGGAAGGTTTAGTACCGTCATTTATGAGTTTAACATTTAAAAAGTGCTTATATCTGTCGATAAGGATTTGATTAAAATAATGAAGACACAGCCACTCAACAGAACAGTTATGTATTTGTTAAGAATTATGTTGTATTTGCAACGGCATGGATGGAACTGGAGAGCATTATACTAAGTGAAATAAGCCAGTCAATGAAGGAAAAATACCACATGATCTCATTCATTCATGGATTATAAAGACCATTATAAACTTATGAACAAAAATAGATACAGAGGCAGAGCAGCCTCAAACAGACTGTCAAACTGCAGCGGGAGGGTTGGGGGGCAGGAGGGAGGGGAGTAAGAGATCAACCGAAGGACTTGTATGCATGCATATAAGCATAACCAATGGACATAAGACACTGGGGGGCAGGGGAGGCCAGGGGATTGTCAAGAGTGGGGGAAAAAAGGAAACATATGTAATACCCTTTGTAATACTTTAAGCAATAAAACTAAAAAAAAAAGAATTATGTTGTAGGTGGATACTAATTGACATGGAAAAGTGTTCCCGTTATGTTGGTGCACACACAAAGGTTACAAAGCATCATGTTTAGTGTGCTCCAGTTTTAGCAAAATGTAAGTTTTGATATAAGTATTAATATAACTCTGAAAGTCTGGAAAATTATTACAGCAAAAATTCAAACAATGATCATCTCGAAGTGGCAGGATTCCAGGCAATTAAAACAATTTTGTGTTCCCCCTTTTCCTACAATGATCATGTGATAAAGGGTGGAATGAACGCCTAGCGCCCACTGCCGTCCTTCCACTGCACTCCCCACAGGAAACTGCCCAGCACTCCTGTGACCTTGGGTGCTGTGACCTTGGATGATCCCTTCCACAGTCCCATCTCTCTAACAATTAGAAGGTGCTACCTTCAATATTTTCTTCCCACTCTCACATTCTCTGACTTAATAAATCTCATTTCAAACGGAGGGATGTGGGGATTTACTAGCAAAGTTGATAAAGGGTGTATTCACACCTTCCCTATTTTCTTTGATATATGAAGTTGTTCCCATCATCCTCTTCTCTTCAGTCCTTTGAAAAGGGATATTTAAATAATTTCACAGAGATATATCAACTCACCCTGGGGGGGAAAAGCACCTTTCCCCAGAAAGACATATTAATACACTAAAAACCCACCCACCAACCAACCAACCAACAAAAACCATTATCCGCTGAAACATCACACCCCACAGCCAAGCAAAAAACAAAACAAACCAACTATTCAAACACATTTCCCACTCTGGTCCTTATCCCAGACTCTGGGCTTCTTTCTTAATAACACCTGTCACCTATACACCTGTTGTCAGTAGTAATAATAATCCTATATAATAAAAGCCTAATATGCAAATTGACTGAATGTTGGAAAGACCGGTCACTATGATGTGCACTGACCACCAGGGGGCAGACACTCAACACAGGAGCTGCCCTCAGCCTGCAGGCACCAGGCCAGCCAAAGCGGGTGCCAGCGGCCTCCCCCACATCACCCCGCCAGTCACCCTGCAGAGGGAGGTGACTGGTGATGGCGGGAGGTGGGGCCAGCAAGCAGGTGGTGCCAGTCCAGCCAAGGCAGGTGACAGCAGGGGTCCCCCAATCGATCACCCTGCTGGTCGCCCCACAGATGGCCCTGATCACTGGCCAGGCCTAGGGACTCTACCCATGCACAAATTTCGTGCATTGGGCTTCTAGTAATAGTAATAATAA
>NW_006297833.1:628694-633694 GCF_000327345.1 Myotis davidii
CAATAACAGCTAGCATTTCTTTTACAGCTATCCATTTGGCTATTTACCATTTTCCCACACTGAAGTATAGCAAAATCACAGCCTGGTAGAAGCAGGAAGAAGGAACAGATCCTGTTTTAGACCTCAGGGGCTGGCTCCCCACTTTTGGTGGACTCAGCACTCCCCCTTTGGACTCGGCACATGACCCGGCTCTCTGGCACCCTCTGCTGGTGAGTGGGACTCTCCCAGGTGAAGTGCAGTCTTGCTGGCTTCAAAGTCACTGAGACCCAAATTCTGGTGCCCCCGCCCGCCCCCATCCCGGCCTTGCTCAAGGGAGTGGCAGAAAGGCCTCTGGGTTAGTTTCTTGGTAGCCTTGTAAGCCTTCTTTCTTGCAATAAACCTAAAAATCTGCGCTCAGAGAAGTCCTGTGTTATTCGTTATCCTCCCCAGATGGGGAAGGCGGGTGAGGGGAGCGTCTGGTGGAGAGAGCGTTACTTACAACACTCTGAATTATGAAAACAAAATATATTTTTTCAAGAAATGTAAACATTTAATATGCTTCACACATTCTTACAGGGTCCCACACCAGAGGGATTCTCGCTCAGAGTTACTGTTCTAGAATCTTCTCACCTGCCTGCCCCACACGTCCCCACTTCTCATTGTCCCAGCAGTCTTTCAGGCAGGTGGTAGGTTCTTCTAGGAACTGCACGTCCTCCTGCTAGATGTGTGGCAGCATGCAAATCACTAACCCTCTCTGAGCCCATAACATCAACCCCTGAAAGCCCACTCATTTATTCACTCGTTCAAATGAGTACCTACTCCAGCCGGCCCTGAACCTACTAGCACTGGGGATACATCAATGAGCAAGACAGATGCTTTCCTCACCCTCACCAAACTTGCCACCCAATGAGGGAGTCTGATGGTATACCAGTGAATGCACAATTGGTTGTAGTTTGTTGGTGTAAGGACCCTGACATAAAGAGAAAGAATTGAGGTTGTGAGTTCACACAGAGGCATTAAAGCTGAAAGCTAAATAAAGCAGGTGGAAAATGTCTGCTAAAGACTCTGACTTGCAAAGTTGTAAACCCCAGGAGAGGTGTGTGCCCAGGTCAGCGGGAGTGAGGAAGGCGGACCCTGAAGGAGGTTGGAGAATTAGGCAGGGTGCAGACAGCAAAGCCTTGAAGGCAGAGCTAAGCATTTGAATCCAATCCTAGAGTGCAGTGGAGAGCCACTGAGTTTAGGTGTAATTGTTGCCACGATCTGATGTGGGTTTTGAAAGGTTCCCCCTGGTTGCTGTGAAGATAATAGAAGGGAGGAGGCAGAAGGGGCAGGAGCCTCCTCTGATGATGGATGGACACTCGTTTTCAGGGGGGTAACTGTGGAGTGGCGAGGAGCTGGATACAGAGCATATTTTAAAGGCAGGACCGAAGGGCAAGCAGACAGGGATGTGGGGCTAAGGAAGAGGGGGTGTCATGGATGACAGACATCCAGATCTCTGGCTGTGATGGGGAAGACTCAGGGAAGAGAGTGCTGGAGAGTGAGCTGCCAGAACCTGCTCGAGTCAGAGCTGCATGGTGAGCGGACTGTTGATAAGTTCCCGCAGGGTCGCTGCTCTCTAGGAAGGCACGTGTGATGCCAAGCTTGGTGACAGCATTTAGTGAGAATACTTGTTTTGATGTTTAGGATACAAAAAAAGAAAACTGGAAAAGTGTGTTCTAGAGTGATGAGTTCAAAATTTCATTTAATTTCTAGTTGTAAAGATAGGGAACACGTGCATTTAACGCTGGCAAGAGGGCTGAAGTGAAAACCAGGCCTAGGAATGACATGGGTGTGGAGGCCGGTGGGAAGGAAGGGTCCAGGTCAAGCCAGAACTTGGACTAGATTTTTAGCAGTATTTTTGAAATTGGAATTGACTGACACTTTGCCATATTTGGCATCAACGCGATGCTTTTGTTATTGTTTTCTTTAGGGCTACTGGGCACATAAGCTATGACATCTGCTCGAGTCGTAGCTGAGATGATCATAATATGAGATGGTCATAAATAATATAACTGACATGCTCATAGTAATAATAATGGTGATGTCACCACCTTACATCCAGTCAACTGAAGACTGCCTCAAATGAGCAGAGGCTGGGGCATGGTTGGGGGTCAGGCAGAACACTAGGGAGACCCCGCTGTGTTCTTTGCTGGTTCCTGGGTCCTCTTTGAGTAGATGGGGTAGGGGAGGAAAGGGAAGACAGAGCCGGGAGTTCACCTTGCAGACGACTTCCAGATTCCCACGGGAGCAAAGATGCTCCTTGCTGCCAGGGGGAGGTTCTCCCCCAGGTCCTGGGGCCCTGGCACAGGCTCCGCTCTGGAAAGCTTCCTAGCTATTGCGGCCACGCGCTGGCAGGGGGCGCTGCGACTTCACAGTTTCCAAGGAGGTCTCCTTCCCAGCCAATGCTGCCTGCTCTTCCTGGTGAGTTTCTTTAGCTCTGCGAGGATATGCGGGGCGCCGGCAAACCCAGGGCAAAGCTGACCAGGCCTGCAGAGCTGCGCCCCCCACCCCCTAGCGCCTCGTGGAGCCCAGTGCTCACCCTCTGCCTATCCTAAAGCTTCTCCTCAAGAAAACACACCGATTTTTATTTGATTTTATGCCTTGGCTCATAGCTCACAGGCTGCAAACCAAGCAAGTGGGCCCATAACCGTCCTTTTTAAAGTTGAGTGAATGATGGGGCTTTGGGGTGCAATACAGATTTGAGCAACTATTCATTGCCAAAGCCTAAGCCAAGACGTCTATAACAGTAGGGGTGTGACCTTCCTGTCTGGGTGCAGCAGCCACCCAGCCCCAATCCTACTAAGTACTTGGAGCCTCTAGGCAAACTCTCTTTCCTCCTTAGATTCACTGGCAGGGGAGTTGGTGGGTGAGGTGGGCTCCTGTGTGCTGGGTGTGGTGGGACACTTTTTAAGGAACTGGAGACACGGGGTTGGGGGACTTGTTTTTCCTTCATGCTAAGACCGTGGTCGGCAAACTGCGGCTCGCGAGTCACATGCAGCTCTTTGGCCCCTTGAGTGTGGCTCTTCCTAAGCCTTAGGAGTACCCTAATTAAGTTAATAACAATGTACCTACCTATATAGTTTAAGTTTAAAAAATTTGGCTCTCAAAAGAAATTTCAGTCGTTGTACTGTTGATATTTGGCTCTGTTGACTAATGAGTTTGCGACCACTGTGCTAAGATGTGGCTTGCACTGAGGTCCATCCCACCCTCACCCTGCTGGTGATGCCCTCCTCAGATTTCATTCATCACCCATCCATCCTTCTTTCCTTTCCTCCCTCTCCTGGGGCAGGGAGTGGTGGTAGTTGGGGTTAAGAAATACACCTACAGACGCTCCAGTTTAGCTGTTTTTAAAAATGTATATATATTTATAAATTCATTTCAGAGAGGAAGGGAGAAAGAGAGATAAGAAGCATCAATGATGAGAGAGACATTGATTGGCTGCCTCCTGCACACCTCACACTGGGGATGGAGCCTGCAACCTTGGCATGTGCCCTGACCAGGAATAGAACCATGACCTCCTAGTTTATAGGTCGACACTCAACCACTAGACCTTGCCAGCCAGTCCAGGTTAGCTGTTTCTCATGGTGGCATCAACCTGGAGTCCCCCTGCCCATGGTACCGCCATGGGTTCCAGCACTAATGGGCCTCTCCCTCCGGAGAAGCATGACTGCCCTGAGGCAGCCCCGTGGAAGGCCAGGGTCCCACAGGGTGCTGCAAAAGAGAGTACCAAGTGGTACCAAGTGGCCCATGTTCCTTCGCCCCCACCTGGCCCTTTCAGCAGCACCTTGGCGTGGAGAGTGAGGAGATACCACTGGGGCTAGGATGCCACCCAGCTCTCCACCTAACTGAGAATGTGGAGTGGCTTTCTCCTTTCTCACTTCTCCTTCAATGGAGTCCAACAATTTAGCAAGCTCACCAAGCTGTGTCCTGCTTCATGACTAATTCACATATTTAAATGCGATTGGTCAAAGCCGGACTATTTGATGCCAGCCAAGCGCATTTATCAGGTCAAACTGCTCACAAAGGCCAGAGGCCAGTGTGGGTATGTGAGTGTGTATGAAGTGAATGTGCGGGATATTTATTTATTTTTAGTCTCAAATTTCAAGAGCAAAGGACCACATCGGAGGTTGCCTTTGCTCCCAGGGTCCCCTCCCAGAGCCTGGCTCCTCTTCCCATCCCTCTCTCCTCTCCCCTCCCCCCAGCCCTGAGCTGTGTGTCTCTGATGGGTCTTTGGAGAATGAATCTACTCAATTACAGAGCTTTTCACGTGACTGAGCAGTTTCAAAGATGCCACATTTTATTATTTGGTGACCCCTGACATTGCAGGTGCAGATTTAATGGTGGAAAAGTTGAAATTAGCCAAAGTGAACTTTTTTCTCTAGTTTCAGCATGAAGAGATAGTCCAGCCTGTTCCAGCTGGAGCTGCCCTAACTTTGATGAGTGTGTATGTTACCAAAATGCCAACCTCAGCCTAGCAGCCTGCCGCGCCCCCCTCCCCCACCCCCCCTTTCAGCTAGATGAGTTCCAGGGCCAGGAGAGTAAAGAGTTAAACGCAGAGGTACTGTCTGTAATCCCCTTGGCAAAGGACATTCAGTCTCCTGTTTCCCTTTTGGGGTGTGTTGACATCAATCATATAATAAGTGTGTAGCATCAGACCCAAGGGTAGCATCATGTTCAAGTAAAATGAGCAAACCTAAGTTCATGGCTTCCAGGCTGATAAATGTTGCCGCTACAGGGTCATGATTGATCCACACACACTGTCGAGATGGATTTCTTGACTGGATGGCTCTTCACAATCACCACCCCTAACCCGTGACCCACGCTTGTCCAAGCTTGGGTTGCACCAGCAGAGCAGCCTCTGCTCTCCCAGCGCAGCCTTCTCAAGCCAACCCACGGCCCGCTTCTCTTGGTCTGTTCTGCATCGCTCACTGGAGTCCAGGGAAAAAAAGGCCATCTTTTTGTGTACCTCACAACGGAGAGTA